>NW_027111267.1:283415-306360 GCF_000696795.3 Halyomorpha halys | reverse complement strand
CATATCATTATGTCATTATGATCAAATTTACTGGTTGTATTTTTTTATACAGTTGTAAATATCAATAAATAAATAAAATAAAAAAATATACAATCTTAAACAAGAGTTAACTATCGAATCCAAAGATTATGGAATTATTTAATTAATTAAAACACGGAAAGAACAAATTTTCATCTGTTGGCAGTTCTAAGACAAGCAAACTAAAAAGAAACGTGGATTTGCGCAACTCAAGCGCACTTTGATTGATGCCTAAAAACCAACACTCGACGGTTTATGCAAGAGCGAATTTGCCATTGTTTAGCAAATGTGTAGAGGTAGTTTTATGTTTCCTAAGCCATTCCTCATTAAACGGTCTATCTAACACAAAGCACAAAATCTATGATCAAGGCCCTTTACCAAACTGTTCAACTCTTACAGAAACTAAGCCTTCCTCCTCTACTCTAGTAATTTTCAAATGACATTTAACATTTAATGAAATTTTATAATAATTGAATGAATTTTAACATGTTATTTTGTAAATTTTAACATGAATTGTCCTTTCATTTAACTAATAAATACAAAAAAATTCAGATTGAAAAATATTTAATAAACAGTAAATATTGTTTACAAAGTACTTAAATACCCTAACTTTGTTTACACACTTGTAATATTTTTTTTAAGAACATTAAATAAATAAAAGAACAACCAAAGTGAATTTTTAATTTTAATGAGATTAGTTTAAAAAATATATATTTCACATATGTCTAGCAATAGAATTAATTGACTTTAGATTTGATGCAGAAAATGTCATTATTAAAATGCGCTGTATGTAACTTATGAATAATAATTATTTTGTTTATTTAATAGGGATTGTCTCGAGTAAAGGATGGTTTGCTCATCGCAGAACTGGATCTTAATTTAAACCGTCAAGTGTCTGATATTTGGTGTTTCAAGGTATGTTTTCATATTTATAAGAATTTTATTAACTAACAACACAGTTCAGTTTGTAAGACCCTATTTTTTTTATCCTCTTTCTGGCCATTTCTGCCATGGGTGGGGGAGAGGTTTATCCTACCAATAAACCTATTATAACAAGTTGTTCCATTTGTTATATTAACAACCTTTTGTTTCATATTTCATTTTAATCAGCTGCAATGGCTCCTTGCAATGAAGACGAGACGTCGTACACGTGACCAATACTTGATAAAACTTTTATACTTACCACAGTCTGCAACCATGACAAAAGGCTTATCTCTGAAAGCTTTTATATCCAATTAGAACCTTCTGTCAATTTAAAAACTGACAAACAGAACTTATCTTTGTAATTTGCAATATCTTGTAATCTATTTATTTTTTATTACTCCTTATATTTTCATTTTTTAACCATTTAGTTTTATTTGTATCCTTTATTTATATATACATTTTTTTCCCCTGCATGTTTTATGTATTATATTTTTCAAATTATTTATTGTCACTTTTTATGTGTCGTACTTATACCTATTGAAGTAATGTAACTTTTAAACGCATTCATGCTTTTTCTGGTTGCCCCTTCTATTCCAACTTATTTTTTAATTCTAAAATCGGCCACACACGCACCACTACACTTGTGCTTGAGATCTCCACCAAGTCGGTATATTTTTCACGTTTTATTTCTTTATCTCATCTTTCTTCTTTACCCACGCTATTAAGTTATGTTTATCACATTTTACTATAGTCATATTTACTAATTACTCCTTTTGGATAAATATAACTTTACATTTATTTATTTCATTCTTGTACTTTACTTAAATGTTTTATTAATAATACATATTTTCTTTCTCATAACTTTAATTTTCTTTTTTTTACATTTATTTACTAACTAGATTTTCTCCTCCATATTCGTATTTCTTTATTAGTTTTGGTTTATATAGCTTTATTTTATTTCGGATTTTCTTTTTAAGAAGTCTGATAAGTCAATTTCACTAAAAATTTTTAAGGTTAAAAACTTCCAATTTGAATGTAATTTATTCTAAATTAACATATTGTTGCACAACGTTTTGGGACTATTGTCCCATAATTTTTGACTGATTATGAGGTTACTAAAGTACATGAATATGGGACAACAGTCCCGAAACGTTGTGCAACAATATGTTCATTTAAAATAAATTACATTCAAATTGGATGTTTTTTAATCTCAAAAATTTGTTATTGAAATATATTTTATTTCTTTAATCTTTTTTTTTTTTTACTTACATGTTTTCATAACTTTAATTTTAAATAATTTTCATTTTGTATATATATTTACTCACTAGATTTTCATATGTATTTTACTTTTTGTTCTTTTCTCTTAGTTAATTTTAATATTACTTATTCTTATATAGCTTTTATCTTCTTATAATAGTTAGACTATACATTTTCTTTCAACACTATTTATGTATCTATATTGTTAGGTATTTTTTAATCATTCTGTAATTCCTTTTATTCATTATGGTTGTTATCTTGTTTTTTGTTCTTAGCACTGATGAAGGCTTGAAATTCTGGCCGGAACGTTGGCACTAATAAATTTTTAGTTGTTCTTCACTGACCACAACCCCAACCATCTTCTCCTCATTTATATATATATATATCCATGGTCAACTACTAACTTATATTTTATATTAACTAATATTTTTGGATGTAGAATTACAAAAAAAAAAAAAAAATGACTTACAAAAATACCAGTTTCATTTTTAGGATCCTCGGATCTTGTCATTGCTCATAATCATATGGTGAATCACGAGTGAAATTATAAAAGTGATATAGAATTTGTTCATTCAATTCTTCAATCCATCAATCCTTTGGATTAAAAATTCCAATGACCTTTATTAACATTTTTTTTTTTTTTTTTTTTTTTCCGAACCCTCTAAAAACAGAAATAAAATGTGAATTAGTAGTGCATTACTGTGCAAGAAAGAAAAGTAATTCGTGTTGTGTCTTACCTTTTACTACCTTTGGTATTTTAAGGTTACCTGTTATATTTAATTTTGCATATGTGTTATCCATTCAGGAGCTATTTTGAGTCCGGAGGTGAGGGGCCTCCTCGTGTTGTATCGCATATATGATAAAAAATAAAATAAAAATAAAAATAAAGATAAATAAAAAATAAAAATAATAAAGACAATAGATAATGGTGAAATGATAAGAGAAACAGTCTGAAATCAAAAGAAGTGTGAGGGAGGAATATTAACATTAGGGTAGTTGATCTGCTCATAAACTTAGTAGCTCTTTTGATTCAGCGAGTAACTAGTAATTTAGAAAACAACAGTTTCAACTCAGTTAATCATTTTTAGGAGGATTTTTTTGGTTTCACTTTTTATCCATATTCCAGTTTTGTTTCCTTATTTATATTATTATGAAGTAAAACGAAAGACAATAAATACCCTTTAAGCGAACAAACTAACCAATGAATGAGTTAATTTCATTTTAAATCAAAACTTTTCAGTTAATAATAGGATGAGTTTTTGATAACTATAATTGTTCATTTGTATTTATTAATATTCAGTTCATATAAATGAAAATTTTAATGTTCTAAATTATCATACTTTTTTATAAACTAACATTTTTTTTTGTAGATGACCCAACGGTTACCGATGTATGCAGAAGCCCTCACAAAAGCTTCAGAAAGTGACTATAAGCAACAGATCATTCGAAGTCATAAGTAGTTTCTAAAAAGATTGAAATGTTTTATAAAGTAGTTAAAATGTATAGTTAAAATCTACATAATGTTATATTATAGAAATATATATTTTAATATAAAAGAGTTTATTTATCAATTTTCCAATAATCAAAAATCATGAAAACTGTATATTTTGTTATTTATGAAAGTATTAATGAGTCTTAAAGTTATAAAATATGCTGATGTTGAATTTTTCTATAAAGGAGATTGTCAGTTGGTTGTCGAGATTAAAATAAATAAATACATTGCTGCCACTCTTCATTACCTCATAGAATTTATCATGTTAGATGTTAATTTTTCATTGGATTTCCAGAGGTATATTTTACAACTATATTATTTATTTTATTATTAACACAAACTGCAATGATCCACTTTTACTCTTTAATTTTAATTTTAAAAAACTTCCAACGTTTCGGCCCTTAGGATATTTTCAAGGAGACAACCTTAATCATTGAATTGTCATAATTCATTAAATTTGTTTTTGTTTTGCAGGCTAATCGCTCATGTCTTATACAAACCACACAATTTCAAAACAAAACTATTCTTCAAAAATTGTTTTCCTTTTCTATTAACCTCATTAACAATATCAACAATTAATAGTCAATGAGGTGAATAGAAAAGGAAAACAATTTTTGAAGAATAGTTATGTTTTGAGATTATGTGGTATATATATAACACATGAGCAATTATCCTGCAAAAAATACATTTTGATGAATAGGACAGATGGTTTATTGGCTAATATATAGATCTTTTAGCCATAGAGTTTGGCCCATCCATTTGGTGTTAGTATTGAATGATGAGTATGATTTAGCAGTTTAATGACATAGCAAATTAAATTTTTATTCCTAATAAGTAATTAATGAATTATAACAATTCAATAATTAAGGTTGTCTCCTTGAAAATGGACTAAGGGCCGAAACGGAAGTTTCTCAAAATAAAAAGTTAGGATAACTTTGGATTTTTGAAGTAAAAATAATATAAACCACTCTCAGACAATCAATATATTAAATCAGTAATCTAATTATTTTATTTTCTGACCTTTGTTTTTAACCTTTCTAAATATTTGATATACTTTTAGTTGATTATCAAAATCTTTCATACTTCTTCATTTTTAATTATTGCTAACAATGAGGGGTAGTTAATTGTCTCAAATAAACTAAAATTAAAGGTTCCTTAGCAGAAGCCATATTGAAAATTTAGTAATTTTAAATTTTAGAAAACCGGGAAAGATTGGTCGCTCTTGGCTCTTCCTGTTCTAGTCAGATATCTCAATTTTCTCCTTCAGTTATTTCTAAATTTTAAAAAATATTTTGTATTTATCTATTTTCATTATTGTTAACAATGAGAACTATTTATTTATTTTTCAAATAAACAAAATTGAAGGTACTTTAGAGAAAAATTTCTTAAAAATTTGTCGTTGCCTGAGCCATGACAGATTCTTTCAATGTCAATAATACCCAGCTGATATTCAAACAATTTAATTTTACTTTCATAAAACAAGTTAAATCAAAATTATTATGAGCTGTTTTTGAGAAAATTGTGGAAAAGTTTAAAATAGATGATATAAAGTAGCCATTCCGGTGAATCAATTTTAGCAAAATAGTTGCTTTAACATTCCTGGAATTTCCTAAGGTAAATACACAATTTCAGTTTTCTTCTTTTATTGGCACAACAGTCACCAGACGTTGCTGCATGATCATCGGAGCGCCGGTTCAGTGTGTGTGCCCACCTACGCTTATTAAGAACAGAACGTCGTCTCCGACCTTTTCGGAACAGACCTCCAGACATTCGACCCATCGGAGTTCATCTATTTTACACTACACTACTATCTACACTAGCAATTTTTTTTTTAAATTGTAATTTTGCTTAAAAAGAAGGATTTTTTTTTTCATTTTAATTTTGTTCTATATTTTTGGAAGATTTATCTTTTTTATTTTAATTTATGGGTTTTTTTTTGTATTTACTTAACAAATAAATATTTCGATCCATGCCAGTGTTTTTTTTTTCTGTTCGTTAATTAAGCTTTCCTACAAAGAGACAGAGTTGATTTGAAGAGGCTTAACATAAGTTTTGGTTATTTGATTAAGCTGCCCTCAGCCTGCTTAAAAGCCAGTAACCATCTTTCTCTATTTTCTGTAAGGATAACTGGGATCCTCAGTTGTCGCAGATCCTGCCCCACAGCATCCCTCCATCGGCCCTTTGGCCTACCACGTCATTGCACACCATCCATAAATTCAGTTTCCTAAATTTTTTTTTTTAAAGCTTTTGACCTTTGATGTTGTTCAATACACTTTTAAAGAAAAAGAAAATCCAGTTAGTAATAACAGGTTGAGTATGGACTTGCCCTTCTGAAATATTCATTCAGCGGTCATAACTTTTTCTTCTTGGCTTTAATAGGTCTATCCCAAGAACCATATCTGACATCTGCAAACTCTACAGTACAAGTTTTTCCTCCCAAAATATGTAATGTGCATGCTCCTTACAGTTTATGGACTGTCAGAAGTGATTCTTGAAGCAGACTTTTTATTACCATGCTAAAGATAACACAATATGGTATAAATATTTGGAAAACAAAACACCACCAATGGTGTGCTTCATTATAACTCCTCACATTCATTAAGGTATTAAACTTTTACATTAAAAAAATTATAATTTATTTTTAAATTATGTAATAAAAAATATATATAGCAAATGCAAATGTTAAAATAATCAACAAAATATTTCATAATTACATTTTAAACAATATAAAATAGTTTTGATGCTTATTTAAAATAAAACAAAATAAAAATACAAACTTATATAATAACTTTAACTACTTTGATCATTTTAAAAACACTAATTAATTCCTATATATATATTTTTACAATGTAAAGGGAAAAAAAATCTAACATCTAATCTCATTAATATCACAACATATTTAGACAATGAACTCTCAATAAATACATGGAAGCACTCGCACTCGGAATATTTTTAATAAAAATACTATGAACTAAAGCTATACAAATGAATAAAATTGTGTTTCTATTTTATAATCCTAACTTTGTAATTAAATATTTAAAAAAAATTATTATATCAAATAAAAAATATGTAAACTAATGAATAAAAAGCCCAAATAAAAAATTGTGGATGGAAAATAAAAATTATAATATTTGATTTTTATGAAATATCGAACAGTATAACTGTCCTTCAAACATAATTTTAGAGAATGATTTATTTTAACAATAACTTAGTTGAATATGCAACTATTGGATTATGCTCAATAAAATAGACAAAATTACAGAAATCAATGTTTCTTAAACTTTTAAAAAATAAACATACTTAAATATGAGTGAATCAAATTTTTTTTTTATGTCTTTACTGTCTTCTACATTTAACAGATATATGGACCACATTCTGCGCAATAGAATTAATTACCAAATTTGAAACACGAGTTAGTGCTTTATTATTCTTTCTTAAATTTCATTCCATATCATGTGGAAGAGATCCAACCCTATATATTTTAGTGATATTTTACATTTCTTATTGAATAAAATCAAAAAGTATTCAATGTTGACAAGAACAGAACGGAGACTGAATATTTTATCAACATTTAACTTTAGATCTATTTATTTAAGCTCAATTACTTTGTGGCTTTATTTTGTAAACATTTTTCTGTGTATTGAATAAAATTAAGCTTCTGTTATAAAAACCAAAACAGATGAATCAATACAAAAAACAGCAAATTAAGAATTCAGAAATGCCCGACACAGTTTAAAATTTATTTTTAAAATTTCTAAAGAACTTCATGTACTTCTGACTTTTGTTATATATGTACCCAAAATATCTGTAAATATTTTTAAAAATCTTCAAATTCAACAACTAAGCTATAAATTTTTAATATGTGCCGACATTATTCATAAGTAAGTTGGTGGCTAAAAAATTCAATTATTTTGTGATTCAAAATTCCTATCTAATAAAATACCTTTAAGTTTGATACAAAGAGATTTGACTATATTCATGTAGTAATGTAGATCATTAAGACATAAGTATGCTTATTAAAAATTACATTGTGGTATTTTTTTTTACAAACTCTAAATTGTAAATACAGTGTGACCTGGCATAAGTTAAACAGTTTATCAGATTTGACACACATTTAAATTTCTTCATGCTCTTTTTCAGTACTATTTAAGATTTTGTACGATAAAAACAAGAATAAAAGTTCACAAAGTCGATATGAAAGTTTGATTCATTAATAGCCGCTGACAAATTAAAGCTATGTTGAGGATTTTGAGGGTATGCAAGATGAATTACTAGTTTCAGAAGAGCTCACTGGATTGTGAAATTGTTTCTGCTTCCTCTTCTTACTCTTTGGAAATGGTAGAAGAAGAGAGTTGAGAATATTTTGAGATGTCAAATATTTGACAATCCTTACATGCTTGATCTATGCCATCAAGAAACATCTTGAAGCTAGTAGCTCTCAAATACAAACCAATATAATTGGTTTTTCTGGGCCATAAGTTTTGTTTTTATATGTATGTAAAACATAAATATGCATTTTTATTAACATTTTCATCTCTAAAAATGAAAAACTGTACATTTTAAACCTG
The DNA here is from genome assembly GCF_000696795.3 of Halyomorpha halys. NCBI lineage: Eukaryota > Metazoa > Arthropoda > Insecta > Hemiptera > Pentatomidae > Halyomorpha > Halyomorpha halys. Next base: position 298,101 of record NW_027111267.1, on the reverse strand, counting down.
CCTATTTGGAAAACTGTGTCAATAAAAAGACTATTAAGTGATAACAAAATAATAAGTACCTTGAGATCCCAATTATACAGGTTACACTGTGTTCCAACTTTGTACTTTAGGAACTAACTAGACATAAAAGTCGAAAAGTATCATTAAAGGATTCAAATAAATGGATTATTAATCATTAAGGACAGAAGTAGAATTAGTTATATCCACAAACGATGAATTTAAGAAAAATAGATTTATGATAACATAATCAGTATTATGAGAGCTATTGTCCGAAGTTATATTGCCACAAAATTAAAAATTAATGTTAAAATATAGTTTCTAACATTGCAACTGTAATATTTACACTTTGTGAGCCTGTGTACTATTATCATCCATTTCCTTCCTCAGTGTATGCCTGGTAATACTGTGCTGAAGGTTTGACCCCTTTCGGTAATTATCGATAAATAAATAAAAAATATTAGGGGGGAAAGTAAATCTTCTTTATCAGAATCCCCAAAGAAGAAATCCAATTACGAGTCAAAACGAATGCCTCTGAGATTGCTGAATTTCATCTTGAACGGCATCAACTGACAAGTACGCAAGGGGAACAGTTGTTCTTGTCGATGATAAACAACGGATGACATTTCTGGCAGCGAGTTGATAACTGATTGTTCACTGGGACAGCCTTCCTGAAACTTGAATCTCCATGGACTTTGATGCTCACGACAATTGGATCTGCCCCGGGTACTTCTGAACTCTTTTCAGGAATGAAAAAAGCCCTCCTGGGGTCTTGCAAGTGAAGCTCCAGAGTGTTGGTCTCTTCCACATTTGTTTCTGGAGGCTCTAGGTCGTAGGATGGTCTCCTGGGCCGAATAATTGTTCTGGAAAAAAAACAACAAATTATAAGTACTTTTTGTCTATAAGACAATAACTTAAAAATTATACATCATTGGTTTACAAGTGAAATACTCTACATCAAAAATTGAAGTGTTGAGACTAATAAGGATACAATGTTTGATTTATTTAATAAGTAATTTTAATTTTTATAAGCAGATCTTTATGATAATAATAAATTCTTTGAAGTTTACCTTTTTAATATTTTAGATTGGATAAATAGATATGTTTCGCTAGTAAACTATTGATATGTTCACATACTGATAGCAGTGTTACTAAATACTAATTATAGAAAAACCTTTCAATAAATATAATATGTAATTTTCCTATTTATTACGATTTTCATTTAAAAAAAAAATTGGATATAAAGAAATTTATAATAAATAACCAATCATAAATTAAAAAGTACCACTATAAATTCCGAAAACTTCCTATTGCTAAAATTATAATAAATTTGATTAAATCACATTATAAATGAATAGTAAATATTTTGCTCTAAACAATGTTTAATTCAAAATATACCTTTCTAATAGCAAATTTTATGGTTTAAACAGTTTTCCACATAGAGTGCGCCTAAGTAGTATTTTATTCATTTCAGTATGGACTGTTGAAGTAAATAATGAGTATTTTGTAATAGATAATATAAAACTATAACCTAATTTTTAGCCTAACTTATATAAAACAAATAAATTATAATAATAAATTTATAAATAGTTATAAATATAACAATAGATAAATATGAAAAATTTATTTATTGTTAAATATCTGTTAAAAAAAAAAAATATATATATATATATATTTAGAAGTTAATAATAAACTTAATAAAGTTTATTATTAACTTCTAAATATATATATATATATATTTAGAAGTTAATAATAAACTTAATAAAGTTTTTATTTTATTTTTAGATGAAATATTTTTTTTTCTGAAATTCACCAAAAGTAAATTCATGTTTTGTCCACTCCTGTAGTTTTCATTATATTTCTGTGAGATGAAGTAACTAGTTTTTTTTCTGTGCACAAGGATTAAATTTCCTGAAAAAAGATAGGAAATTTACCACGCATCACACAAGGATTGAGTTAAAATTTCTCCAGAGTATTCGATCTTAGATAGTGATATTTTAATCTATCCTATAGATTGTGCCTGATTATGATGATATTTTATCACACTAAAAGACGATTTTTCATAATTATTTCTCTAATTTTTGTCTTTTAGTATGTACTGTATTTTAATATTTCTCTTTTATCTACTTTTACATAAGTTTATAAAAAAAAAAGAAAAGCAAAAAGTAAATCCTGTGCTATATTAATTTTAATTTTGTATCTTGATTATTTTTTTAATAATATTTTGAGAAAATCGCATTCACTTTGAGAACCTCTATATTATAGGAATCCTCAGCACAATCTGTTTCACAAAATCAAATACCTCACCAATCTGCCCAATTAATTAATTATATTATAATAAAACTACTACAATTATTTTATCCTATTTTCAACTATCGTAATTTGATTATTTGTAATAATATATGAATAATACTTTAGTAAAATGAAGTGCTCCTTGCTTTGAGTTGTGCATTTTATCTTGATTTATTACATTATTGAAATATAGATTGATTTTAATGTCCATATTCCAATGGGTCTCTCGCATGTGTAAATAAAAAAAATATAATAGGAGACTGTCTGAAGTAGCTAATATGTTAAAATAACTAACCTTGGTGTGGGCTGTGGAGCTCTAGTCATGGGTTGTGTCCTGGCAAGAGCAGGATCGGAGCTCGGGGTCTCTATGGTACTGCGGAAGGAGACATTGGTGGGCCTATAAGTGGGCGCTGTGGGCTTCGTGGCAGACTCTGGTATAGTGTTCCTTCGAGGGGATAGAAAAGACCCTGAGCTGGAGATCAGCAAGTCTTCTTTGTTACTGGAATGACTCTTGTCTGATCTCCTGGTGCCGATGTGCTGGAGGTCCTCACTGTTCGGGGGTTCCCCTCCAACCTCCCCCAGTCCTGAGATATATCAAGGATAAGTAAATATTTTATAATTATGAGAGATAGTTGACTGTGGATGACTAATATGAGAAGATGAGTGGAGGGTGGGGTAAAAATAAAACACAGATAAGTTGAAATAATTTATTTAATCATGCCAATGTTTCGGGCCAAAATTTCTAGCCTTCATCAGGGCCCAGAAAAAAGAACAAGATAACAACCAATGAATACGAAAAATAAATAAAATAAAAAATAAAATATAAACATAATGACATAAAGTAAATAATTGTATAAAATGAAATTAATAAAATAAAGTGATGAAAGAAATGGAAAATAAAATGTATACATAGGTAATAGTATAAGTAGGTAAAATAACATAATTAAGGAAATAAAATAAAAATGAAGTTATATAATGCAAAGGAATATGAATATATTAGTTTATTAATAACTTAAAAAATTAAAATTATGGAAAGAAAAATAAAATTGAGAGAAAGAAAATATATGTAACAAATGAAATATGTAAGCATAATATTAGATAAAGAGGCAAAATATAATTAAGTTGAACAAAAAAATAATAATTCCGGTTATATTTCCTTTTTTATTTTCTATACTTATTGGTTGTTATCTTGTTCTGTTCTTAGCCCTGATGAAGGCTAGAAATTCTAGACGAAACGTTGGTACGATTAAATAAGTTACTTCAACTTATTTGTGTTTTATTTTGACCACACCCCCAACCATCTTCTCTTTGTATAAATATTTTATAAATAAAGGAAGAATTATAAATAAATCAAGTGAGGCTATTTTTTCTTTGCCAAATTTATTTATGTAATATATACAAAACGTTACATAAAGAAAATATGAAATAAATAAAAAGATGAAGATGAGATGGAAAAATGAAAGCAGCATAAAATACATTTTTAAAAGTCAAATACCTCCAGGACTAAAGGCAAAGGTATTAGAAACGTCTATATCTGGAAATTTTATTAGAATTTCAGATGCAGCCAACAATAATAAGGCAAACAATAGAAAAAAATTATGAAAGATTGATGCAGACACAACTGAAATTTTCAAGAAGTATGATAGATATCAAAAGAAAATACCATATGGCAACAGAAAAGGACAAACTAGAATAGTAGTTAGAGGTGTGCTGGTCATGTCATAAGACTTGGTAGAAGGTGGTACAAAATTGAACAGAGTGGATACCAAGATGGGATAAATTGATTTCCAGGGGGCGCTAGGTAATATTTTTCCTGGAAAGGACGCTTGGTAGGACAAAACGTTTGGGAACCACTGACCTAGTTTAATCAAAGTCGTTGGAGCTTTTTTGGATAAAATCGAAAATATATGATACGATTCTACAACCTCCTACTCACCTATTACAATATAAACATTTTCCTGCTAGAGTTGGTTAAGGCTGCCTCTCCTCCTACCACTACCATTTCATCCTCATGTCACGAAATCAATCTACTCCTGTATATATTTTTTCTTGAGTTTTACAATGTCGAAAAACAATTTTCACTTTAATAAAATATTTTCTATGCTGTGTTGGTACTTGATTATAAAAACTATACGTTCTTTATTACGTTACCATATAGATCCCTATTCCTCTATCACCCATGTACAGGTAAGGGAAAATATCAATCTGATTAAAGATACTTTTGCCTATATATCTAGTACCAAAACTCTTAATTAAATAAATTAAACATTTTAAGAATGGTTTTGGAATGCAATGCCTTCTTTATTATTAGCATCAAGTATAACATACCATTCGTTTATTTATCAGGCGAAGGCCATTTTGCAGGAGCTATTTATTTTCACTCCAGGGACCTCACAAAATCTATTTCTGTAAAACTGGCAGTTCATCGAATTTTTTTACGATTCCAATACTTCCCCTTATTAGGTATAGCATGTATTGATAAGTAACAGTAAAAATTAATCGATGAACTGCGAATTGAAACCAAAAATAAAACAGAGATAGAAAAGTTAATATAAAAAACAAAAAAAAAAACCTTCCAGTAGATAGGCAAAAATTAGTTATGGTTGAAACTAATAGCTCATATTGCCATGGGTATAATGAACCATTGATACTGGTACTGGTAATGGTGGGGGGAACAAGTCCGGCAAGTGGGCCTATGGGTCCTTACTGCCATCCCCAAGACAGACCAATGGAATGACTATTTAATTTATCTTCTTCCTCTATGTCGAACCTTTTTGATTTTCTAATGAAATTCAAAAGGGACTCCCAATCTATAGAGGAAGCCTCTTTTCCTGTAAGAGCCTAATAGCCTGTGTCTTAGTGACGCATACCTACCACAGTCTGCTATGTAATGTAAGGCCAGAGCTACAATTCCCTCCTTCGGCGAATAGTCAGAGGAACCACACTCCAACGGGCCAGGAATAAAGTAATCCCTGAGGAGCTCCAACTCCCTTCAGTGCCGGAATACATAGGCCGTAGGCACATCAAACTTTTTTATGGGCTGAAAGCCTGTGCCAATCCCCTATTCCGAGAGATCGCCACCAAGATCTGGGAGGTGGCAAAGCACGGTCCCCTTGGTCGACGTCCTCGCCGAGGGAAGGACTTCAGGCTCTGCAGCCTGAAGCCACAACACCTCAAAACCATCAGCCGGAATGTCACTCACATTCTTTGTAAGCGCCCGGCTATAGAGCCACAAAATGTAAAACCGCCTTCAGCGGACTATGTTTTAGCTAATCTTATAATACCGTAAGGCAATATAACAAAAATTGTAAATGTGTTAATTTTAGATTTTATTGTTCATCTTTGTGATAATAGAGGTAGGAGAAAATTATTTTATTGTCTATATGGTTGTTATCAGACTGGAAGATAACCTTCAGAAAGGTAATTATTCTCCTAAAATGTATGACCATTAGCAAATTTTACTCATTAAATGACATTAATATTGTAATATATTAGCAAGTATGACAAATAGGAGAAAATTATATGTAATATATAGGTTTTTGTTAACAAGTAAATAATTTATAAATAGTTCTTTGAGTGTATATGATATATGAGTGTTGTTGTAAGCACATGTTTATGGTTTGGTTGAATTTGTTTTTTAGCAGCCTGAAGATGGGGGAAATCTTCTGAAACGTTGCTGATGATATGAAATAAACTATTGTTTTTTAATAAGGAAGAATTTATGTCATTCACTAAATCCTTTTAAAGTAAATGTATTATATGTTATATGTTATGTAACATATATAATCCGTATTGTATATATATTTTATCAATAAAGAGGTTTTGAAAATAAATAAAAAAGTAATGTAAGGCAGTCTTTGGGGCCTATCCTCATAAGCAGCAGGTTCCATCATGGACTACTCCACATATCTTAAGATGTCTTTTAAGTCTGCAGTGACCTGTCAGGACTCCTATTGATAGTCGGAGTTGGTTTCTGTTAAGGCCTAGCAGCCACTTAGTTTTAGAAGTAGAGGGTTTAGTTATTAAAATCTTGGCTTGTCTCAGCCCTATACAGTCCCTCTACTCCTTACCTGCTTTCTTCCATGTTCAATCAAGAACTACTTTTCTCTGATGCCTTTTAGAAATGCCATGGAATGGTTCTGGTCCTATAGGAGAGTGCTCAGCCCCGATTCTAGCAAGTTGATCAGCTTTTTCATTACCTGTGATTCCTTTGAGTAAATAAATATTAAATCCATGGGGATTTTAGTTATCAGTTTCAACTATAGCTAATTTTCCCCTTCTCAGTAGATAAAACAAAATTACCTAATTGAATATAAAAATAATTGAACATGAACACCAGAATATCTGGATTTCTACTAATTCATGTTGAAATCGATCACTACTTAATCAGAAATTACTTTGAGTAGTAACATCTGGGAAGGAATCGTAATATATCACTAAAATCCGAATAATATCCGGCCTTTAGAATATAAACTCCGCCATTGATCAAGTTAAAAACAGCCTGACCGCAATATAGAAGACAAACGGTCCTAATAAAATGTCCATTTAATTGCATTCTTCTCTGTCATTTCCCGGATTCAGTGACTACACTCTGTGTAAATAGTAAATGAAAAAATAAATATATCTTTTCCTTGGGTAATATCCTTAAAAAAAAGAAAAAAAAAGAGGTAATTTCGTTTATAACTTTTATTTAAAGAGTAAAAGCAAATGGGCAGGAATTAATGCATTAGTTTTATATAGCAATAAAATGGTATGTATGTGCCTGAATAGCCTAGCTGAAAAACAAAAGGTTATAAGAAACTAAAATTACACATTTAAGGTGGGTGTAAACCTGAGATATTACATTAACGTTTTTTTAAGTACGAGTTAATGAACCTCCTAAAAGAAAGAGATTTTGCCTGCTTCGAAGAGGTCTACTGTGTCCATACGGATGGATCCACAAGATCCCACCGTAAGATATAAAAATAACGACTTTTATATCCACTTCAAATAGAATATGTCTTTTTGCTGGAAGGCTTTAAAATGAACAAACGACAAACTGGCTCGGATTAAACATTTATTTGGTTCAATTTAAACATTTTAAAAACTAAAATAAACAAAAGATGACTAATAATGAATATAAGTAAAAATATAAAAAGTAGAATAGTTAGATAAATTATGAAAATGACAATAAACTAATTTACAAAAAAACAAACAAATAAATATTGCACGCCGAAAGGTTGCTCCACTCCGATAGGTCAGAGGAAGAGTGCTGCCGAGATGTATAGGTCGCAACTCTGTAGCTCAATACACCATTGTAATGGTTGGTGTAGTGGCTCATCGACAGTCAAAACATCCAAAGGCGTATTAACGTATTAGGTGAGCCGACAAAATGAACGCAGACAGGGCTGGTTACACACGTTCCTGGCTTTAATTATCCGGAACTCATATTAAAATCGAAACACAGAAGTGGTCTGGTTCCGAACTGTAATGACTGTAATGATTAACTCACTAAAAATGTCCAAACTATTAAATTATAAGGGCAGACAGGGCTACTGAGACGCTACCATGGCCACTAATTAGCCGAAACTGCTATAAAAAACTATGATGGTCGGCCCGTTGCTAGGCAACCTCTTAGCGACGATTCTCAACCCTTAGCAACTGCCTCTATTACTCATTGTAACAAACAAATATAATTACATATTTTTTTTCTTTTCAAATAACTAAATCTGAATAAAACAATACAAATAAAAATAAATGTAACTAAATTAAATACTAATAAAACTCAAATACTATTTACAATTATTTACAAGGTAATTATATTATGGCGTTAACAACGACCTTGACCAGGCAAATAAAGTAGATAGGGAAAAGAAGTAAGGGCTTCGGAGAACGAGACTTCAACGCGAGAGGCCTCTGGTTCGGAGCCCGTGGAACTATTCCCAGCACAACTAGGAGTTTCATGGAGGAGCTCGGGGTCGATGTCCAGGACGTGGCTAGGATGACAGAGAATATAATACTTGACTCCCTGGGTATCATCCACCACCACATGCATGGAAATTAATGAGTGGGGGAGTTATCCAGAGGAGGGATGGCATGCATACATTGCATATCTTAGTTGTTATTTTATTTGTTACTTTATTATTTCTGTATATATTTTTAATATGTTAATATTTATTCTATATTTATTGTATATTAATTTTTACATAGTTTGTTGATTTTTTAAAATTTAATTTGTTACTTAAATATCTTTCATATATTTTTTTCATATCTCTATCACTATTTCATCCATTATTATGTTAAAGACACATTGGGTTCAAGCCAAAATATGAAAGAGAAAAAGAGAAGAAGGAAAAAGAAAAAGGAAAAAAAAATCATGTTTTAATGTTATATATTGCTCCTGTTTATAATTATTGTTTTATTATTATATACTTCTCTAGGCTTATTTATAGTAAGATTAAAAATAGTGTCTGATTAGACTAAAATAATAATAAAATAAAGGGGGGCACAACTTCGTATTTTAATAAAGTTTTTCCCCTTCGATCAATCAAAAGTAGCACTTTACATAATCGATTTTACTCATTTTTTCAGTGATAATTTCGAATGAAGTAGGCCTATCTATGTACCAGTAAATGTTCTATAATATCAGTAAGGTCTTATTTCCATTGAAATTGTCTGACAGGACTTAAAGTAACGAATTTTTAATACATTTTTCTCCAAAGTAAATATAGTAAAAAGCCACTGGCCTCAACAAATATAATAGAACTATTATTAACATAGTAATAATCAAAACATTGTATGTTTAAATGTGTATAGTTCATGGCAAATTAAAAAAAAAAAAATAAATAAATAAAATAAATGGACGGGCTTCATTTGACTATTCTCTTAGCCTAGTATAACAGACTATTATAGCATAGTTGCTCTCAGGAGCTGGGTCATAAGCGATAAGAATGAGGAAGATAAGACAGACAATGGACGAAGTTGAAGCACACCTCTAGAGGTCATCCCATTTGGGCGATATGGGGCGGGACCCGCCATTCAGGACGTGGGGAAGCGTTATCTCCAGGATGTGCGGAGAGTCCTTCTGGGAGCACTTGCTTCTTTAAGGAGTTTCATCAGGCACTCAGTTCAATCGTCTATTTCCAGTATTAAAAATATACACTTTAATATTTTATATAGATTATAATAAAACTCTCTTCTTATTTTTATGGTTGTCACATAAAATTTTATTTAGATCCAATAAAAAAACTAATAATGTCTAGTATATTGGATCATTATTGTTAGATATAACGGGAAGCATTGAAATGCTTTTGAGGATAATACTGGAATATAGAAAAGAGATTTCAGTGCAAGTTTTCAGAAAGTTCCCAAATTTGCTCATTTATGGTTTCTGTAGTTTAACGAATTTCAAGTATGTGACACCTAATTTTATAAGACACTAGCAAACCCTAAAATGCTTGGCCATTGTGGCGCAATTTGAGGATGTATATTGCTATATACACTAATTGAACATTATTGAGACATTGACTCTAATATTAATGTATAGATGAAGTGATAAGACGGTAGCAATAAGAACATAAATGGTAACAACTTCATAACCGTTCATACTGATCTGATTTAGGTGATTTTTTCTTATTATTTTATACATTTTAAGAGAAGATCTCGAGGCCATCTTCTTTTAAGACGCCTGGGAGGATTATTAAGTAATGAAGGAGAAGCCAGGTTAGAAACGAGTTGGTTTAGGTTGTAGGTGGAAAGTTTATCATGGAAGGATTGGTAACAGGTTATAGCCAAATTGGCAACATATGGGACATTGAGGTCATGATGGATGATTTGATTTGTGATAAAATAAGAAGTATTAAGGATTTTGGACTGTAAGGATTGGATTCGAAAGGAAGTTGATGGTTTAGTGGAGCCTCCATTGCTCAACTCCGTGTGTCCAGATACAGTCATGTAGATCAGTCTTTTGTAACGGATTGGAAGTTTAGACAGATTATGCTTTTTAAGTTCATTTATTATTTTTTTTTTAAATATTTATTTGTTTTTTAACCGTGGATGTGGCTATTTTATTTTTGATTTATTTGCATATTTCTATTTTTTGATAATTTCTTTTAATTTGAATTGTATTTATGTAACGAATCGAACGTGTGTTAAGGATCACTGAAGAAGGGAGGTAAGAGAGAGAGTAGAATGAATAAGGAAAATGTAATATAACTTTGTGTGAGAAGAGGAAGAAGGAAGAAAAAATATATGATTAAATTATAGTTAATTATTGTTTGAAAAAAAAGTAGAAAAAAAATTTTTTTTGTATATTTTTTAAATATGTGCTACTGTTTGTATATCCAATCTTATATTTATAAGTATCCTGTGTGTTTTAGCAACCTCGTATATTTGGCAAGTATTACAGAACTAAGCATTTCTCTTTCTTTCGTTTCCTTAAGATGGTTACGAAACAGTTATCCCTAAATCCCGTACATCCAAGGATGAGGTTCGCCTGCAAGAACTTCGTGCATACTAACCAACAATGTTGGCGTGCGTTGCGTTTTTGCTGCCTCGCTCAAAGCAGGCTGTAGACATTAGGTGATGGGTTTGTGTTTGCTGAGCACGAATCCAAATATTATCTTAACATAAAGCCGAAAATGTATTGGAAAAAAAAATTAAATAAAAAATTAAAAATGAGAACTATCAAAGCAATTTGGGAAAAATGAATGATTACGTACTTGTATTCAATGATATAGAATTTACAATGTTTATTTTTTTTAGAAGGATTTATTATAGCTCAAGAGGCGAAAAAGGCAGTTATTTCACTCCTATTTTTGATTAATTTAATAAAAACCATGTATAATTAATAGTTAAAATTAATGAGTCTGCCAAGAATAGGTAGGGAGAAAAAAATGGCAGCTCTTTTAAAACGTTAAAAAAATTAATTTTTCATTCGGAGCTCTATTTCTTAAAAACTTCCAACAATACTATAAAATCTAAGAGAACGTCATTTAAAGGAGAGTAAATTTGCTAAAATATGGGCTCTAATAAAGCTATCTATGTTCAATAGTTTCCGAGACATAGTTTTTTAATAAGCAACATTTCATAAAAAATGTACTGAAAAATCATTAGTTAGTGGACTTATTGAGGATAATCTATAGTACAAGAGCCAGTGTGAAAGAAAGGCAGTTATCTCACCCCAATTTTTGATTAATTTAATAAAAACTATGTATATTTAATAGTTAAAATTAATGAGTCTGCTAAGAATAGGTAGGAAGAAAAAAAATGGCAGCTCTTTTAAAACGTTAACAAAATTAATTTTTCATTCGGAGCTCTATTTCTTCAAAACCTCCAACAAGACTATAAAATCTAAGAGAACGTCATTTAAAGGAGAGTAAATTTGCTAAAATATGGGCCCTAATAGAGCTATCTATGTTCAATAGTTTCCGAGACATAGCTTTTTAATAAGCAACATTTCATAAAAAATGTACTGAAAAATCATTAGTTAGTGAACTTATTGTGGATAATCTATAGTACAAGAGCCGGTGTGAAGGAAAGGCAGTTACCCCAATTTTTGATTAATTTAATAAAAACTATGTATAATTAATAGTTAAAATTGATGAGTCTACCAAGTACAGGCAGGGGGAAAAAAAATGGCAGCTCTTTTAAAACGTTAAAAAAATTAATTTTTCATTCGGAGCTCTATATCTTTAATGCTACTAACAACAATAGCTAACCTAATAGTACATCATTTAAAGTACAATAAATTTTCTAAAATATGAGTCCCAATCGAAATAGCTCGATGGCAGCTCTTTTAAAACGTTAAAAAAATTAATTTTACATTCTGAACTCTATTTCTTTTTTTTTTTTTTTTTTTAAATAATTTATTTATTGATATTTACAACTGTATACACATATATACAACAAGTAAATTTTCTGTAGGTGAGACAGTGACATGATAAAAACATCTGGAGAATCTACCCATTGATAGGACTCCAACAACATTTATAGAGGAGAAGATCTCGAGGCCATCTTCTTTTCGGAGCCTAGGAGGATTATTAGGTAATGAAGGAGAAGCCAGGTTAGAAACAAGTGGATTTGGGTGGTTGAGAAGTTTATTATGGAAGGAAGGGTATCTGGTTCTGGCCAAATCGGCAACATATGGAATATCGAGGTCCTGATGGATGACTTGATTTGTGACAAAGTAAGGAGCATTAAGGATTTTACGAAGGATTTTGGACTGTAAGGATTCTCTATTTCTTAAAAACTACCAACAAGACTATAAAATCCAAGAGAACGTCATTTAAAGGAGAGTAAAATCGCTAAAATATGGGCCCTAATAGAGCTCTCTATGTTCAATAGTTCCCGAGACATATTGTTTTAATAAGCAACATGTACTGAAAAAAAAATCACTTTTATTTTTCACAATTTTATTTTATGAAATCTTATAATTTCATCTCTATTTTGCAATTTACTCTAAGGCTCTAAAGCCTAATTTTGATGCTTGTAAATTATTCTAAAGGGATCAATCCCAGAAAAAATAAAGAATATTATTATTACAATTAACCATTTTCCTAGAATAGCACAATCATTTTTGAAATTACCTATTATACTATATATTATATATATTACCTATTATATTATATATATTATACAAATAAATTGAAAAATAACAGATTTTGAAATCGAAGAATTACCAACATAATTCATGAAGCGTTTCGTTCTTCTCATAACAGTTATATTTACCAACTATTAAATAATAACTGGAACGAAATGCAATAGGATGGTATTCTCTGACTCATTTCGTTCCTTCGTTTTATGAACTATTTGTAAGAGTTCAGCAGATCTTAAGAAATGAGATGAAGATAGTTGACCGTGGATTACTGATTAGGGTGTGCGTCTGTCTAATTTAATGACGATCAATTAATTATTTGTTATTATTCAATTCAATATTTTGTATAATTCCAAATTTGTTTGTATACTATTTATTTTCAATTTTATGTTTCTCATTAGTTCTATAGCCCTGAAGAAGATCTGAAATACAGGTCGAAACGTCGGCATAAATAATTTTTTATTTTTATTTAAAAACAAATATGATCTTTTTTTCTCAACTTTATTCTTTTCAAAACCTTTCAAGGTTTCGACCCTCAGGTCATTATCAAGGATATCTTTACTTTGTTGTCATTTTCTCTTTTAAAATTCTTAAAAATGCCGGCTGATTGCCTTTGTTCCATCTACAACTTCTATATAATTCTCTCTTAAATTTAAAACTTGTACTAACCACTTCTCTTCTTTCTTTCATTTACATTTGTAAACTTTAACAAATGTACATTGCAACAAAAGTTTGCAAATGTAAATGAAAGAAAGAAGAGAAGTGGTTAGTACAAGTTTTAAATTTAAGAAAGAATTATATAGAAGTTGTAGATGAGACAAAGGCAATTAGCCGGCATTTTTAAGTTTTTTAAAAAAGAAAATTACAACAAAATAAAGGTATCCTTGAAAATGACCTGAGGGCCGAAACGTTGGAAGGTTTTGAAAAGAATAAAGTTGAAAAAAAAGGATCAAATTTGTTTTTAAATAAACTAAACCACTCTCAAACAAGAATATATTAATAAAAATTAATCTAATTTTTTTTTGTTTATTTATGTTTTTCTTTGTTGACCGCACTCTCCCACCATCTTCTCCAATCAGTTCTTAAGAAATGATGTTTTTTGTCAACGAATAGTTCATTGGCGTTGGAGAAAAATAACAGAAACGACCACCAATATGGGAAACATATTCGTTGTAGTTTCTGCCATTTCATTCTACGATAAATTCGGGGATTGAACATAATACTGGTTATCTCTTCAAGGAGCACTAACCCCTCATGGAATGTTAAGACTCTTCATAAGTCGGAATAGTAAAAGTTAATTTTATTTTGATTTTTATTAATATCCACTTAGTCATGTTGTGGACACCAGGAATCTGACAAACCATAATAAGAATTGCTAATTCAGAATTTTGTTAATTGGCACTAAAAAAAAAAAGAAATACCGATTTCTTGTTTTCACTGCCTAATTAAGAAAGTGAGATTTCTAAAAATAGAAAAAGAAGTTGACAAAACGGAATTCGAATTCACTAATGAGAGCAATCTAAATCCGGAGCTCACTCACAACAAACTGGTCTTTTTTTCGCTTTTGTTTTTTGGCAATCGATTTCCGCTTTTTACTCTCTAAATAACTTAAAATTTCGAATGCTATATAGAGAGAAATACTTTATTTATCTATGCTGCCTAAATACATTAGGTTGCTATCTCACACAGGATACTTATCAATCCGTAATCGGGCATATATAAATTACACATACATGGTATAATCAGAAAAAAAGAGATACAATAATAAGATATAATAAACAAAATTTTTCCCCCCTACAGTTTCCTTTTACAATCAATTTCGGT
>NW_027111267.1:278152-282930 GCF_000696795.3 Halyomorpha halys | reverse complement strand
AAGGATTGGATTCTGGAGGAATTTGATAGTTTAGTGGAGCCCCAAAGCTCAACTCCGTATGTCCAGATAGGCCTTATAATACTCGTGTAGATCAGTCTTTTGTAATGGATTGGCGTTTTAGACCGTTTGTCTAGTAAATGTTGTAATAGTCGGAATCTACGAGCAGTTTCTTGTCTTTTGAGTCTTGTATGAGGATTCCATGTCAGTCGTTTGTCCAGATGTAGTCCTAAGTAACCGTATATTTTTAATTACATTGAAACACAAACCCTTAAATATCTAAATTTAAGTATAAATGGACTTAGGTCACTTTCAAGCAGGAAACGAACTCGGGCACGGGAGATATGACAAAGCGCCTCGCCGAGCTATCCTGCTCCTCACAAATAAAAGTAAAAACTATAAAATAATTATAGATTTTTTTTAAAAATATTTATTTATTGCTATTTACAACTGTACATTATAACACATTTAGTAAATCTGACCTAAGTTAAATAAGAGTATTACAGGTGTGTAGAGCAACGACCCATTGGTAGTACTCTAATGACATTTTACATTAGCTGGTCTCGTGGGTATCTTCTTTTCAGGCGGCTCGGAGGATTGTCAGGAATGGTAGAGGATGCAAGATTAGAAACTAGGAGGTTTGAGTGGTAAGAGAGTTTATAAAGGAAGGAGTGATATCTGGTTCGGGCTAGATCGGTTACATAGGGAGCATTAAGGTCTTTATGTATGATTTTATTTGTGACAAAGTAAGGAGCATTGAGGATTTTACGAAGGATTCTGGATTGTAAGGATTGGATACGGGAGGAATTTGATGGTTTAGTGGAGCCCCAAAGCTCAGCTCCATATGTCCAGATAGGCCTTATAACAGTCATGTAGATCAGTCTTTTGAAATGTGTTGGGTGTTTAGACCGTTTGTCTAGTAAGTACAGTTTCCTGTCTTTTCAGTCTTGTGTGAGGATTCCAGGTTAATCGTTTGTCCAAATGTAGTCCAAGGTAGCGGATCTGTTCGACAGGGGTAAAAGTAACATTATTAAATGAAACAGTAGGGCAGTCGGTAGGTTTACGACGAAGGGTAAAGGTGATTTGATCGGATTTGTTGGAATTTATCTTAATCCTCCAATCACGAGACCATTTTTAGAGGGCTGTGGAGATTTTGGGATACGATTAATGGGTTATTATTAACAGCGAGCACACATGTGTCTTCGGCATACGTTGTGAGGATAGTGTTAGGATTGGTTGGAATGTCAGCTGTATAGACGGTGTAGAGGATGGGACCAAGGATACTACCTTGAGGATGATTATAGATTGAATATATATTATGACTTACCAGTAAAGTAGTCAGGGACGAACGGCTTGTCCCTCTGGCCGATGAGCAGGTTGGCCGAGTAGTCGAGCTCGGAGCGGCTGCAGTTCACCTGGTACCAGTGCGCGCAGATGAGCATCCTCTGGTGGAACAGTGTCGTGTTGGGACACATGTAGCTGTACTGTCGCTGCCCCTCCCCGCACATGTGGTACACCTGCACAACGGTACAAAAATATTATTAGGTTGTAGAAAAAAATATATATAGATAGGATTTTTGCTAATGAAATAAAGAGAAAAATTGACAAAAATGTAGTTATGATAAATAATTTTTTAAATGGTTGAACTGAGTGGAGGAAGGTTACAAGCATGGTTGTGATAAAAGTTTATTAATAGTGTCTGCAGATAAATAAATTTGACTGTGTTTTAATTGATAATTGACTAATTAGGTAATTAAACATATGTGGGATATACTTATTAACAAAAAATAATTTTATCTAATGTTTTTAATGTTTTCATAGATATTAATGTTTTGCCTGGGCAGAATAGCCTGAAAGAAGTTTTTAGAGTGGTTTAAATTATATGTTTTCAAAGTGGTATTGAGGTAAGGTAAATTATAAATAATAATGTTAAGTATTTAAATTGTTTGTAGGATCATACATGTAATAGAAACTTTTTGTAGTAGATTGTCCCTGAAGATGGCCGGATTGGCTGAAACGTTGGACGTATAAAAGAAATAAAAAGTTTTGAGACTATAATGGATAGTGTTTGAATTATTTATTAAAAAATTACCAGTCTCAAGAAAATATTAAGATTATAAATAAAAAAAAATATCGTTTTTCAACCAAAAATTTGTATTATTATTTATTTACAAAAAGACTGATCTACATGACTATTATAAGGCCTATCTGGACATACGGAGTTGAGCTGCCATCAAATACCATCAAATTCCTCCAGAATCCAATCCTTACAGTCCTAAATCCTTAATGCTCCTCATTTTGTCACAAATCAAGTCATCCATCAGGACCTCAATGTTCCATACGTCGCCGATTTGGCCAGAACCAGATACCGTTCCTTTCATAATAAACTTCTCAACCAGTCAAATCCACTTGTTTCTAACCTGGCTTCTCCTTCATTACCTAATAATCCTCCTAGGCGTCTGAAAAGAAGATGGCCTCGAGATCTTCTCCTCTAGAAATGTTAGTGGAGTTCTATCAGTGGGTAGATTCTCCACATGTTTTTATCATGTCACTATGTCACCTACAGCAAATTTACTGTTAGATGGTTAAAGGTGTTTGTTGGTACTTTTTATAATAAGTTTTATATTTAATCTTATTTATTTATATTTAATTTCATTTAATCTCCCTTCCTTTTATTTTTTTAAAATAAAAATAATATAATCCCAGTGAAATGGCTGAAACCACTTGTACATCCGCCTCTCTCAAAAGCACATGTGGATGGTCCGCTGGGACGGTTAAATTATCAATTTTTTCCCTGAAAGGAAATGGGCTATGGATCGAAACAAGTATCCATTAGTACAACAGCCCACGAGGAGAAAAAAAGCAGTTATCTCATCACAATTTTTGATTAATTTAATGGAAACTATGTATAATTAACAGTCAAAACTGATGAGTCTGCCAAGTATAGGTAGGGGGAATAAAAAATGGTGGCTGTTTTAAAGCGATTAAAAAAACTAATATTTCATTCGGAGCACTATATCTTAAAAAGTAGGAACAACACAAGAAAACCTAAGAGAACGTAATTTAAAGAAGAGTAAATTTGCTAAAATATGAGCCCTAATAGAGTTCTTTACGTAAAATAGTTTTCGAGATATAGCTTTTTAAAAAGCAACATTTCATAAAAATGTTGTATGGGACGTACTGAAAGATCAGTAGTTAGTGTATTTATTTTGAAAAATTTATATCCCGAAAACCATTCGACGTACAGATGTCTATTAGTACTCAAATTAAAGCTAGTTTAATGAGTTATAATGTATTTTATCATGTTTATCTTCGTAGGAGTAATAGTGTACATGAAATTTGCTAAAATAAATTGATTTATAATTTATAATCGGACACATTTTTTTTTGAATTTATCTAAATTCATAAGTGAATATAATAAAAATTACTACTCCTAGTATGATAAGTGTCATAAACTACTTTATAGTAAGTTAAATTCCTTTATTTTTAGTGTTGGTAGACATATGTGCGTCTCGTGGATCTAGAGAAATATTTTTTTCAAATATCCCACATTTTATACGAACAACTAGAAATTAACATTTTGAGAGTTGATTTTGTGAATTATCATAAAAACTACTATTCCAATAACATAATTAACTATTTTGTAGTAAATTTAACTAGCTTTAATATGAGCTCTGGCAGACTGTACGTCCAATGGTTTCTGAAATGAAGTTTTTCATAAATCAAATTTATTATCCGAACAACTGTAAATCAATTTATTTTAGCAAATATCATGAAAATCACTATTTCTAGGAAGGTAAAGTTCATAAACTTCTTAATAGTCCATTAAACTAGCTTTAATTTGAGTGCTATACGTCTGTACGTCACATAGTTCCTGAGATATAGATTTCCCAAAACAAAGTATATAACTACTAATCTTTCCGTAGATTTTTAAGAAATTTTGCTTTTTAAAAGGCTATATCTCGAGATCTATTGGACGTAAATAGCTCTTTTAGGGCTAACATTTCTGCAAATTTACTCTTCTTTAAATAACGTTCTCTTAGATGTTCTAGTGTTGTTGGTAGTTTTTAAGGGATATAGCTCCGAATAAAAAATCCAATGTTTTTTTAAGGTTTTGAAACAGCCGCCATTTTTTATTCCCCCTACCTATACTTGGCAGACTCATCAATTTTGACTAGTAATTATACATAGTTTTATTGAAGTAATAAAAAATTGGGGTGAGATAACTGCCTTTATTTCTTCTCGGCTCCTGTACTAGATGGTGCGAGATCTGGACTATGTGGTGCATGTTCGAACTCATGAAGTTGTTTAAACTTTTCTTTGGTTCGACGGGAAGTGATTGCCGCTTGCGTAAGTTCGTGAGGGACCAGTCTACTTCTCTTTTTCACCTTCCTCATGGAGAGTAGATGGCGACTAACAGTATCTTTCGACAGACCACACTCCCTGGCAAGTTCGCGAGTACTTGTGGACAAGTTTGACTCAACAGCGTCCTATAACATCCATATCCATTAATTTCAGGGTTCCCTCAAAATATCCTTAACGCCTTTTTTACATTTTAACGAAAAACGGCGTATCAATGAATATCACAAAAAAACAAAATAATAAAGAATAAAAAAAACAAAACTGATATACAAATTTAATTAAATTACTATATAAGCAAATAAAAAAAATGAAATGAGGTGGTCCCCACTCTTACGCGTTTCCGCTGTTTCTGTCTGTTCAACTTATTTATTTGGACAGGTATGTTGTCCTATATGGCTCTTTACTCATTTATTGTCATT
>NW_027111267.1:265655-277922 GCF_000696795.3 Halyomorpha halys | reverse complement strand
TTTTTAATTCTATCATTTTATCTTAACATAGTTTCATTTTGTATCTTTTTAGCCCTGATGAAGCCCTACAAAGTGGGGCGAAACGTTGGAAAATAAAATAGTTGTAAACTATTTTCGTTTCACTTGTGACCGCAACCCTGACCATCTTCCTATATATAAAAAAATGAACTGTTTTGTTGTTACAAAAAAAATCAATTCTCTTTACACAAAATAATAAGCAACTTAAAGGCAAACGAAATATGAGGCTCGATGAAAGAGAAAAAAAAACACTCACAGTAGATGGGGGGGGAGGTCGATAAGCGCATATCGATTATATTTTTCAATTTCGCAACATCCGCCGCTATCAAGATATCGATGATTGGGTCGGTTGAAAATTGGGTGGGTGAGGGTCATGAAACGAACCCCAAAATCTTGTGGCCTCAAAAGTGGGTGAGCCGGTGAGTACCTCTAACTCTAACTCTGACTATAGACTCTGCGGACTATAGACTTGCTTATCAGTCTGAATGCAGGCACTAATTTCATTGCAGCTCGCAATGTTGTTATATATGTCCCGGGCCGCAGCGATATATTTATATCATACATGCGTACCACAACAAACCTCCTTATTTGCGTAATAAATACTAATTTAATTTTAATTACAAAAAAATAAAAACTTAATTGTTATTAAAAAAAAAGGAAATTAACTTAACAATTAACAGATAACAAAAACCACTTGGAAGTATAATGAAATTAAATTAAAGAAAATAAAAATACACTTTCGGGCTTTAACAAAACTTTGTATGTATTTATTTATTTATTGATATTTACAACTGTATAAAAAATACAACAAGCAAATTTGATCATAATGACATAATGATAATGATATGATACAGCATGTAGAGAAACTACCCTAGTTCTACTACTCATAACTAGAAAAACCGTTTTACAATATAAGGTCACAAGGCCATCTTCTTTTCAGGCGCCTCGGAGGATTGCCAGGAATGGAAGAGGAAGCAAGGTTAGAAACTAGTGGGTTTGGGTGGTTAGGAATTTAACAAAACTAAAATGTTAACGCGCGTAAACACACTCCCATATATAAAACTCACGCTCTTTACCTATAAAATTACAAAATCTTTATTTGTGTCAAATTTCATATTGTTATATTCAATTCTTCCGTGAAGAATTTCAGGGAAGATAAATCGAGAACTGCTGTAAATATAAAGTTGAACAGTTGAATAAACGGGAGAGAGTGGGAGGCGAAGTTTCAGCCTTAATTCTAATTTATCGCTGTTATAATTACAATGGCATTTAACTAAACCGGATTTAAGAGACCAATCAAAGCTCATTAACTAAAACAATGTTCTCGCCTTTCGTATTTGCATGTACATAGGCTATTTGTTCCGTGTATTTAGTGTATTAAAGCTGTTTATTTAGTGTATTAAAGCCTCCCCCCCCCTCTCGCCCCTTCCACCTCGTCAAAAAGCTCCGGATTAATTATACGTTATGGCTCGAGCCTTATTTTGATTGTTGATTTAATACCGCCCTCTTTGAGATTAGGGTGGAATTTAAAAGCTTTGATAAATCCATTTCTGGAAACAATTATGAAAATGTTTCCTTTGTACAATTTGTTTCGGATCTCAAGGATAATTAGCGGTAATACGAGGGGGCTTTTATTATAATTCTCTTTGTTTGAAATTTTATTCTTTTATCTTTTTTTTTTTTTTTATTTTCTTTCTCTCTGTAGGTAGTATTTATTTTTTGTTAAAGGAAACTTCATACTCAGAAAATTATAAATAACTTACATTAATGATTTTAATTAAAGAGACAGAAATAATATATTTTTTGAGAACTTTATGAAATGAAATAAAAATTAGTTTATTATTCTGAGATTAAGTCCATTTAGAACAATTAAGAAAAAATTAATAGAACAAGAAAAAAAAAAGGATGTTAAGATATTTACAATTAATAAATTATAGTGTTTAATACGTATATTATTTGTAATATTAAAATATTGGCTTAGTTTGTAGAAGCAAAAGGTTGTTAAACAGAAGGGTTTTAAACAAGGGAAGGATTGGTTTAGTGAATCTAAGATGAGTTTGTCTGTGAGTAAACGGAGAGATGTGTAGTGGCAAACGTTTTCCCGCTAACCTCTACTCTTCTTTCCACTAGCTCTGTTCCAACAAGCATTTCTGAGCATGCTCGTACAGTTCTGGATAGTCAGTAGATGTTGTTGGAACAGACCTTCTCAGTTGACTGGGCTATCTTTCCTAACCTTTCCTCTCCTCGGCCTACTTCTGCAACTTTATAAATTGAAATTCCTCGTATCAGTTTTCTCAAAACTATTAATATCGTTAGATTATACGTTTACCATGTCAAGTAAACTTGGTAGAGGGAAAACTATCCATTTTAAAAACAAAAACGTAATTATGAACGTATTTAAATCCATGAAAACAGAGGCTAAGAGTGTTTCAATCCATGTTTCCTCTGTTATGAGAAGCCATAAATTACTGCATTTATCATAAGATAATCCCATCCTAGGCCCTGAATATAATGCATTATAAAACATTAAAATTAAGAAAATTGTTGCACTATTTGTTTCACAACAAATTTAAATTTAAAAGGAGAGATTTTTTTTTTTCTGAATACAATAATTATGAAATCTAAAAAATGGCTTTTTGGAATATACTACGTTCTTAAATAACAAGGCAGAACAGAGTTGTCAATTTGTTTGTCTACAAAATAACACAATAATAAATAATCTGGATTATCTCTATAGGAAGTTTTTGGTGAGTCAATTCTTAAAAAATCACTAAGTTAATATTAAATACAAAGCAGGGAGGTAACCAAACAGCACGCTGGACATGATATAAGGTCCAAAGAGGTAGTAAGAAACATAGAGAGATGGCTGTATAATTTGTGACATGATTTCTTAGAAGAAATTATGAGGTGAATATAATTGTGTGAACTATAATGAATAGAGACGGACATTGTTGTTATGATAGTTTTGTTATTGTTATAGGTTTAAGGTGCATGAATCTGGGACAGTGGTTCCGAAACGTTGTACCATGTGGTGATAATTTTAATAAAGAAATTTCATTAAATTGGAAGTCATTAACCTCAAAAGAAATTTTTTTAAAGAAATAATAAATAAGAAACAGTCCCGGTCAAAGATAATGGATAACCTAAAGAAACGAGTAACCTTCTGTATTCGAAAATAGAGGGGGGAGGGTGGAATATTTCAAATATCTCCCAATCCCCAACTGCTAAGGCTTTCTCTTGATTTGTTCCCAGTAGGAGAGGTTTATAATGGTGGGGAGGGGAGAAGGAGCTAGGGTGCGTGAGTTCAACTCCCCAGTCAAACTCATCTTAGTGCTTAGTGTAATGTTCTATGTTAGAGGGAATGGAGTTCCAGAGTAAGGCAGTTCGGGTAAAAATGGACAACAAAGCCTATCTAAAGTATCTTTAATAACAGTGAATAATAATCTTTCTCAAGTCCTCAATACATGCCTAGGGACAGTTAATAGGATTGGAAAGTATTATGCTTGTGGATAATATACAATTATACGCATAAAAACAAAAAAATCATGTTCAGATATCGAATAGCAACTCTCTATTATATAAGAATGTTTTTATTGATCACAATATTTTATTTTGCATATGATCACGGTGTAATATTTTATTTTTTGGTGGTAGAATAATAAAAATGAGTCATAAAATATTGAGTTTAACTGATGAAGAACGTATTTTGTGAAAAAAAAGAACAAATGAAAAAAAGTGATTACGAACATTGCTTTTGAATAGGCAATAAATTAAACTACAAATTAAAATGCTTAAAGACTCGAATTTTGTCTCTCCTGCTTACACTAAAGGGGTTTTCATGATCTTTAGTTTAACGTGTTAAAGCCTGTTAAATAGAGAAATATTTCCTTCTTTTATCCTGTTAAAAGGATATAACATGGTTGAGAGTATGTTAAATGGAGAATGACGTCACGCAACAGACCAGCTGAGCTCGTCACCATTTTGTTTGTCGTGTTAGGTTACTTGCTCGTAGTTTGTGTTATTATTGTTTTGGATGTTTTTATAACTAACAAAGGAATGGATGATAATAATAATAATGTAATGACAGTTGTCAATTAGCTCATCTTGATTCTCTTCCTCACAAGTTAAAAGATCAACAAGACACATATTGGCCAAATGTTTACATATCTTCCACTTTTCACTCACTTTAGGCATGTTGTAATAAATTAATTTAATTAGAACTTAGAAGTTTTAGAAGGAAAGGTTATAAAACAAGTTGCACAGAAAATCCGCTAGGAGCTTTTATGCATTTACCACTTAACTTGACATTAAATAGGGCTGCTCACAATGCTATACTTTACTAACATTTAACATGGTAAAACATTTTACAGTTAACACATCATGAATACCCATTATATTAAAAAAAGTAAATAAAATACCTACATATATAAGATTAGAGATAAGATATACAGGAATGATATAAGAGACAAGGAGATAGATCCTAATAAAACAGTACTAGATTTTTATAACACCATAATTTTACATAAAGAAAATAATCTGTTTAAAAGAAAAATATTTGAGTCTATTTTATCTATCAGAGAACATTAATTATACAGTGCATTGTAAAACAGACCCAAGAAATTGGAACCAACACTGTGTAGAGATTTTAAGTAAAATTAATTTATGAAAAATATAGGTAAATTTTAGGTTACTGTTTACAATTAACTTTGATAGGAATTTTAATAATAAAATAAATCACTTATAAGCCCACTCTGAGCATATGGAAGGTTATACTTAGTGCGTAGATAAGAAAGTGATAGTGTACAGTCGATCAATAAATAAAAAGTTTTAAAAATCAATGAAATAGTAACAAAATAGGTAACTAGACATAAGCTAAGGCAAGCTCATTAATAATTAATATGATTTTTTATTGTTTTATTGTTTCATAGGGTCATTTGACTGAAATTAATAATCTGGGCAGAATAGCCTGCAAACAGTTTTTAAATTATTGAACCTGAGGTGTAAATTTATATTTAAGGCATGTTAAATTATTAATAATAATGTTGTTTGTAAAAATTGTTACTAATGAATGAGTAATAAAAGCTGTTATTTGTTAAATTGTCTCTGAGGATGGCCAAATTGGGCGAAACGTTGGACTGTTAAACAAATAATAAAGAGTGCTTTGAGACTTAACTTTGAAACTAAATAATTTATTTAAATAACAAATAAAATTTTTTTTTAGTCAAGACTCCTATTGGAATCCACTACTGCCTAACCATGGTTGGGGGTTAAGTTTTTCATTTTGTGGGACCGCCACTAAATGAAGAATGTCAACGATTTCAGATCTCAGATCGGTAAGATTGCGCCTAACCACCTGAGCAACGAACGGCCCTAAAACAGAATGTTATAATTATACGTATCATATATTTAAAATAACTCGCACATAAAGTTGTTTAATTTTCGTATGTTGATTGTAATAATTTGTCGATACATTTAGTTAGCATTATGGATGAAACGTTTAGAAAGTTTAGGTAGATTTTTCATATTATCATTGGAAAAGTAAACTTATCAAGCTCACTTCTTAATCGGACTTAGTATCGACAGCCAATTTATTATGCCGATGAGTTTTCCGATTCGAGAGGAAATAATCGCTTATAGTTAGCAAAAGTTGCCTGAGGGCATTAGCATCCACAAATTGGCTGGCGGCTACTCAAGTAGGCTCCGGTTTTGAATCTAAACTAAAGCCATCAGTTTGGAGGGCCCCAGCTCGAGTGCTGCAAGTCCAACCAAAGTGAGCCCTATCGATTATTCATGCCTTCAGGTACAGTTTGATTAGCTCTTACAAATTCCATATCGATTTATCAAAGGTTCGATTAATCTTGTCCTATACCTTAATTTGAATGTAACGTGACTAACGACGAATATTAATTGAATTAAAAATAAATAGGTGAATATACAATGGATATTTTATTGCTAGAATGTTTGTTATTTCATAATATCGATTAAGAATATATTTGATTGATATCGATAAGAAATATATCGCAAAATGGATTGCTTCCTCTGCCACATTGGTTTTATGTATAATTTTCCTTCCTTCAAACTTTTCCAAAGCAGCATCTTTGTATTCAAATTTTATTATATTTAATTTAATGAAACTTAAAGAAAAACAATTTACATTGTACATAAATTATATATGGAATATACAGTAAGTGAAAGAATTGTGATCGTGAACAATTTTGAATTCCTGTTTTTGGCGAAAATTTAGGACATCTGAGTAGATAAAACCAAGTTTAGCAAAATGTCTGTTATATAAAAGGCGAAAAGTTGTACGAAACTGAAATCACATATTTAAAGTGAATTATCAGTTTATAGAATCAATTTTTCATATTTTTTTCAAATTTCTCGAAAATGGCCCAAATCGATTTTGATTAAGATTGATGAATCAATTAAATGGTATTTAATTGACCCTATAGGCCAAAAACGCCGAATTTTGAAAAAAAAAAAAACATCCTCTAAAGTAACTTTAGTTTTGTTTATTTGAAAAAACAAAACAATGTCCTCATTGTTAGCAATAATATATAATATATTAATACAAAAGAAAATATCATAAGATCTTTCCCTGTCGCATGACTGGTTGGAACAAAATTCATATTTGTTACTTCCATCTCGAGAAAACCTAAATACTAACTTTTATGGCAACAGAAAAATAAACATTTTTTGTTCAAAGTTTTCGTCTTCTTTGATCGTTTTTTAGATTTTTTTTTCTTCGAAAATCACAAAAATACCGATAAAATCGACACGAGCTCACTAAACAAAACATGGAGACGTAAGTAGCTTAGAAAGGGAAGGTTGTGTGATATTGCTCGATTTAACTTGACTCAAAAGTCCCCTCTTACCATTTCAAAAGTTATATAGAGATATATGAATCATGGTTTTAGTGGGGCGGGTCGGCCAGGAAAGATTGTCATTATATTGCAGTCTTTTGTTATAAATAGCCTTCTTCATTTTTTTTTAAATAATTTATATATTGTAATTTACAACTGTATACAAATATATACAACAAGTAAATTTGCTGTAGGTGACATAGTGACATGATACAAACATGTGGAGAATCTACCCACTGATAGAACTCCAATAACATTTCTAGAGGAGATCTCGAGGCCATTTTCTTTTTAGACGCCTAGGAAGATTATTAGGTAATGAAGGAGAAGCCAGGTTAGAAACAAGTGGATTTTAGCCTTCTTAGTGCATGAAATTTTCCTTATTTACAATATAATAATTTACAATATTATCGAACAATAAAATTAAAGTACTAGATTGAATCCTTTTAATTAATTATGTGATATGTTTAAGTAAAAAAATAAAGAAAAATTTACTATCTTCCAGTTTAAACCAAAAAATAAATAAATAAATAAAAATTAAAATCAAAGAAATAAAAATATTTACGTGCATAAGAGGAGAAAATAAAGAGAAAAACATGTTAGATACCTGACAGTTGGTTTCAAGGTCTGCATAGTAACCTATAGGGCGACCGGAGCAAGAGAAGGCTGTTATTGGAATATCGGGAGATGCCAGGACCCTCTGCGTCTGAAACAATAAAATATTTATAATACAATAATATATTTATGGAAATAATAAATATAATGAAGTGTTTATAGGTGACTGTAATTTTATTAATTCATTAATTTGTAATAACATTACTGGTGGTCAGTAATGATACACAAAGAAGTAAAACTTATCTGTGACGACGTTTCGACCTGACTTCAAGCCTTCATCAGGGCTGAAAACAATCAATGAGATAACAACCTTAATAAGAAAAAATAAAAACGAACAAACAAATGAAAGATATATAACAATATATTAAGTAGATACTAGATGTTAATGATGTGAACAGCTAAGACACATCAAGGGTCATGGTTTCAGTTCTTAGTGAGGAAGCACTGTTTTTAGAACAACGCTTATGCAAGGAGGTGCTTCTTTCAAGATCATACTCAATCGCGAGATATTTCCTCAATTAAAAGTACCCAATTTATGAGACTGGGTGGACCCCAGGAGGACTTTAGAACCCACAGGATTGACTCACGGAAATAGCGTAACAGTAAATAATTATCTGCCATAACCGGATTCGTTACCGGGTTTTTTGAGTTAGTAGCCTAGTACCTTACCCTGTAACACCGCCCTCCCGGATATAATACAATATAAGAGTTATACAAAATAAATCATAAAAAATAGTTATTAAAAACCAGATAGTATTAAAGCAAATAAATGAATGATCTATGAATGAAAGGTGTAGGAGAAAATGTAAACAATGAAAAATCGAAATTAACATAAGAAAATGCGTAACAAGAGCGTACCCATGCTATAGTCAATCATGTACATTCAGCACGGAAAATGTGAATGAAACCAATATTTTAAGGACATGATATATAATTGTAGAAGTCCTTTGTTAGGTATTACAATTAATATTTATTTGAATAAAAAAGTATTATTTATTTTCTGTATTTAACGTTTCAGATTTTCGTTTATACTAATAAATATGCATATTAACAGAAATTGTACCTTTTCATTATATTTTATTCATATGATCTATGGTTTTATTTCATTTGTTCTAATCTTATTTTATATATTCTAGTAATTATTGTTTATTTTGATCTATTCAAATTTTTTTCATTATATTTTCTGACGTTTTATTATTTCATTTTTATTTTTTATTTCTGATCTACATGACTGTAATAAGGCCAATCTGGACATATGGAGTTGAGCTTTGGGGCTCCAAAATCCATCGTAAAATCCTCAATGCTCCTTACTTTGTCACAAATAAAGTCATATATAAAGACCTTAATGTTTCTTATGTAACCGATCTAGCCGGAACCAGATATCACTCCTTCCATTATAAACTCTCTAACCACTCAAACCCCCTAGTTTCTAATCTTGCATCCTCTTCCATTCCTGACAATCCTCCGAGTCGCCTGAAAAGAAGATGGCCACGAGACCAGCTAATGTAAAATGTCATTAGAGTGCTAACAATGGGTAGTTTCCCTACACGCCTGTAACACTCCAATTTAACTCTTAGATCAGATTTACTAAATGTATTATAATGTACAGTTGTAAATAGCGATAAATAAACTTGATTTAGTGAATGATAACAATTTCTTCCTTATTACAATATAATAATTTATTTCATATTACATAGCAACGTTTTATTGAAAAATTGTTATTTTAGCTTGTATTGTTCATACTTGTTTTTTGATAAATTAGTGTTTTAATTATAATGTTGGTTTTTTTATATAATGTATATTTTAATTTTAGTCAATGTTTTTATAATTGTAAAAGAAAATAATATTATATAATGAATAGAATAGAAATGGTTTTAAAAATTGTTAATTTTAGTTTTAATGTTCATCTTGGTGATAAAGGAGGTAGGAGAAAATTAATTTATAGCCTATATGGTTGCTATCACATTGGAAGATAACCTTCAGAAAGGTAATTGTTCTCCTGCAATGTAGGACATTTGAAAAAATTTTTACTCATTAATGC
Source organism: Halyomorpha halys (assembly GCF_000696795.3). Classification (NCBI taxonomy): domain Eukaryota; kingdom Metazoa; phylum Arthropoda; class Insecta; order Hemiptera; family Pentatomidae; genus Halyomorpha; species Halyomorpha halys. Next base: position 268,388 of record NW_027111267.1, on the reverse strand, counting down.
CAATAATATTATAAGATATTAGCTAATAAGACTTATAGGAGAATAATTATATGTTAAAGATAAGTTTTTTGTTATCAGGTAAATAATTTATAATTAGTTCTTGAGTGTAAATGATATAGTAATGTTGTTACAAGCACATGGTTATAGTTTTGTTGAATTTATTTTTTAGCAGCCTGAAGATGGGGGAAATCTCCCGAAACGTTGCTGTGTGATATGAAATAAATTATTATATTGTAATAAGGAAGAAATTGTTATCATTCACTAAATCAAGTTTATACCTTAAGATTCTTCCAGTCAAAGGATTATTAAATTTAGCGATAAATAAATATTAAATTTTTTGTTTTTATTTTAGTCTAAGGCTCTAAAGCCTAATTTTGACCCTGTAATAATATTTTTTATTAAATTATTAATTGTTTTCACCTTTAGGGTGGAGGGCAGCTGCCCCCTGCTGGGTACGTCCATAGTAAGCATAAATAGTGAAGTTTGTTTGCTACAGGACCAGGCTTCTTGGTTATTACTTTGATTATCATTTATTTAGCAGTAATGTGATAGTTCATTCAAGAAGAACTCTCGGAATTCAATATTACCTATTATTTATTTTCAAAATGTTGGCCGATTAATAACCAAATGTTTTGTTTCAAAAATTTAGGAAATATGAAGAATTTCAGAATCTCAATTTTAAAGTTTAAAAATGAGCCAAAACAAAATTCAACCATACCAATTATTCTAAAAACATGAATACTTAACTATTTATTTTTTATAATATTCTTTGTATTTAATTTTAATTATTATTTTCCTTCGATGACCATTCATTCGTCCTTTTATTGGTAAATAAGTGGTTCACTGTTTTTTTTTTCATAGACATCAATATGTTTCTTATCCAAGTTATAATAAGTGTATAAACCCAAAATTAGTAAATTTATAACTATAACATAGAAAGACGAGATAACTTGAAGAGGTCATGCAAGGCAAGAAAGTGTAGCGACAGAAGAACTAAATACCTAAATCACTGCTCTAACAGAGAGCACCCACTCATGATGCCTCAAAAACTGTATTTTTTTACTTTGTTGTTAATTTAATTGTAATTAGTTTCAAATTCTCATTAATAAACCATATAATAATTGTAAATATATTAATCTCATTAATAAACGCAAACAAAAGAATATACCGAGTCATAATAAAGTAATCTTACAGGCTTGCCTCTCACTGGCCTTTACGTTCTTAGCAGATTGATTACCTCAGAGTACCATCTCTTCGATATATGTTGTACAATAGTTAATAGCGATATTGAGTCAGTATTATTGTTATTATATTTATATGTAATGTGTTATTTTTTTCTATTGGTCTTGTTCCGTACGGAGTGAAGTTTCCTTTCTGAAAGGACCAACAGCTAGTTCCTGTAGGACTAGCTATCTCCTTTACGACCAGAAGGTTGTTCCTTACGGAGTTAAATTTACTTTCTGCAAGAACCTAAAGCTAGTTCCTGTAGGACTTGTGATCCCCTTCAAGACGGTGGGCTAGTTCCCTATGGAGTGGAGATTTCCATTCTGCGAGGATTTACGGCCAGTTCTCATAAAATTCATCCTATCAATTCTCTCCTATCCACCCTACTGGAACCCCGATTTATGGACGGTCTTATCACTTTTGAAACATTTACTTAAAACCAGAAGAAGAGACTTAAGATACTTAAATCGAGTAATATTTAAAAAGTGGCCAAATTTAGAAAACTGCAACCTAACCTCCTCAACACGGTATAGATTAGTCCTCTAGTAGAGATTATCTTACATGTTTAATATGAGTAAGAACTAAGTGATTATATATGTATATTTACAGCCTCCTCGAAGAAAGCTTTAAAGTGAACAGAAAATGTTTATTTTTGTCGAAAACTCAGATTCGAAATTTCTTAGTATATCAAGTATTTCATCTTACTATAAGTTTCGTACATAGATAAATAAAATAAAAGAAAAAAATTACGTCTTACCAGTCATATCAAAGCTAACAGTAAGTAGAATGGAGGAAACGGCGCCCCGAATCAAATTATTGGCAATAAATCTTTCTTATCTCTTTCGAAGAAGTTTTCTCCTTGGCCTCGAGGACAAGAAGAGTCCGAGTCCAGCTTTATAAGAAACTTTTTCAAGCGGCTTAAGATCCGAAGCTCGTCACAACTTTTTAATTCAGATAATGGAAATTAACTTTTTTCTTTTCTTTTAATTTATTAAAAAACTTTAAATGCCCTCCCCTTTATGAACTTCTGATAATGTCCCTTACGCTTGTCAAGATCAGAATTTTAAAAATATTTTTCTTATTTTATTACAATCGGATATGAGGCTATCATTGCGTTGCTTACACACTCAAAACCAAAGGTTAATAAAATACTTTTATTTATTTTATTTAATCAAGTTTATTTTGTTTTAACAGCTCATAGATCTCGATTACAACAACACCTACTTGACAAACGCTCTTAACTTTCCCTGTACAACAAAAAACACTTATTCACTAAGATAATCAGACCAATTTGGCCAAAAGGAATTGAGCTTTGGGTTTCCAAGAAATCATCGAATCCTTACAATCCAAAATCTTACGTAAAATCCGAAACCTTCTTTTCATTCCAAACGCCTTATTATTATCTTATTTACTTATTATATATATTTACTGGTTCATCTTTTATAAACAGATGTAATTAGAAACCTTCTATTAATAATTCTAGTTTTTAAATTATTTTATTTGTTTGCA
>NW_027111267.1:261216-265550 GCF_000696795.3 Halyomorpha halys | reverse complement strand
ATGTCTCATCTAAATATCTCATCTTCACAATCTCTGATAATTCTCCGAATCGTCTGAAAAGAAGATGGCAGTGGGTTTTTCTTATTTAAAGCAATGATTGAAGTAATACAATTGGGTGGTTTCTTCCCAAGATTTTCATGTCTTCTGAAATATTTATCACATTTATTTATTGTACATTTTTAACCTTCCACAAGGTTACAAATGTTGTTGTGATAAATGATAATACTTAAAATAAACTGTTATTAAAAGTTTTAATCTTTAATTCAATATGAGGAATTGACAAAATTGGGTAATTGTGTACTGAAATTAATGACCTGCATAAGGTTATTTTTTTTTAAATTTACGTGGTTCTAAAATTGTATTTGAGATTGGCCGAATTCGCCGAAACGTCAGAAAATTGTTTTGAGACTAAAACTCAATTAATTTTATTTAAACCATAATAACCTGTCTCAAGAAAGTGTGAAGATTATATATAAAATAAAAAATATTTCTGTTAAAAGTAAAAACAGTAAATAAACTAATGGTGTTTGTGTTATGACAAATTTTCTTGTTGTGCAATAGGATGTATCTATTAGGACTAAAATTGTTTAGGGTTGACTTTCTCATAAAAGAAATAAAAATAGTTTAAAAACAGAAATTTTTAAATTTGAGTTATGAGTAAGAAAATAAAATTTGAATAAAGTTTATCTCTCTCTTGACGTCAAATACCCTATTAAACCTGTAAACAACATGTCTCTATATGTAATGGGTAAGTACGAATATAGGGTATACCTAAAATTGTAGGTCAAACGGAATAAATATTACTTCTGCTGGATATTCTGGAGAAATGTAAATCTAAAAGTTTAAAATAATTTCTAGATTTTATTTGCCCGAAACATTGCCCGTAAGATTGAAATATATATGAGATAAGAAGTACTACGGGCTTCTTTACTATAAAATAAAATGGAAAATTACTGTCTTTATTTATTTTGGACTAGTTGGTACGGATATATTGAATCAACGATAGTAATACTGAAATTGTGAACAGTATGTGTATGCTTTGTAGATCAGATGCCTCATGAACGATGGGGCTGCCGAGATAGGCTTCAGTGCTGCATCCTGCAGGACAGCGATGGCATAGGAGATAGCGGTGGTTGTGCAAGGTGGACACTGGACCTGCCAGGAAACCAGCTTCCTCTCCACACTAACTGTTATTCAAATAAATTATTATTAGCTCTGTGAGCGCACAGCAGTTGCCCTATATAGCAGCCATAGTTACTAATCAACTGTTATCCATTGTTTACCTCCTTAACCTATACAGATCATGTACTCAGAATACTGAGGAGAAAACCGAATATAGTTTGATAAAATATATCTTGATAAGCAATTAATCTTGATTCAAAAGATATAAATTGCGCACATACTCAACAATATTTAAAGCTTAACTTAAAAACTTAAAGGCGATTTCAACAGCACTTCATTTATGTATAGAAAGTGAATACTGAAACATACTCATTTGTACAGGTTCAATGTCTGCACTCCAGAGTCTACCCCAAGAGAACCCAACTCCTTCCTATATGTTATCAAATATTTACCTTTATCTAAACTAGTCGAATAATTTAATATGCTTAAGAAATGATCAGAAATTACCAATGTGGTTTTTGGCGAAATCGTTCACTTATCAATTTTTTCATTACGTCAATTATTACAGAAAAATTTGGAATCCAATAGGGGGGAGTTCATCAGATTTATATAGGTTTCAAAAAGGCTTATGATTCTATTGACTGCTAGAAGCTGTATATTTTGATTGTACAGGGAATACTAAAGAAGTTAGTAAATCTAGTATGAATGTGCATAGTTTTAGTTTAATAAGGTAATCATTATTCTGAGAGGATAAATAAAAAACAAAGCGCTAAGTTATTAGAAATGTGATTTATACCGATAAGGATTTAATTTTAGTTGGTAAAATACCGGTGCTTGGGTATGCTGATGTATGAGTGGGTGAGGGCAGGGAACCTATAGAACTAAATACACCTATGTTGATAAACTCCAATTAGGAACTAGGTCTTGAGATAAATACGGATAAAACAAATATATGGTTAGCAGTAGAAACGGGAGCAATCTCGGTGATGTAGATATAGGAGGAAATATATTTGAACAGGTAGATAGGTTTAGGTATTTAGGTTATACGGTAACTCATTTGAACAGATTCAATGTCTGCACTCCAGAGTCTATCAAACTTCAATCAAAGCGGACCTACGATAGACAAAATTCACAACTATATAGACATACTAAAACACCTTTAAAAAAGTGTTTCCTTTCAATGGACTCCAGGGCACTCAGGAATAGCTGGAAATGAGGCAGCGGATAAATCGGCTAAAGAGGCTGCTACAATGAACGCGTTCCACCACTCCAAATTTACGAGCCGAAAGACGAAGGCATTTTTAAGGAACAGAATCCGAAAAAGTTGGGATTCAATGTGGGCTGACGTACCACTCACCAATAAACTAAGAAATGTAAAAAAAAACACACACAAAAGTGGATAAGTGCCATAAGGGGAAACAGAAGAGAAGAAGTGGTTGTTGCAAGACTAAGAATAGGATATTCCAAATTAACTCACCTCCACTTAATCACAAAAGAGGACCAACCTATATGGCAAACCTGACAGTCCCCATTATCGATAAATCATATAATTGAAGAATGCTCATCATTTCGTCAAGCCTTCGGAAATAATAAAATTCCTCCTACAAGAGAATTGGTCCTATAATGTATAGAATAATATAATAATTATTATTTATATTATCCTATAATATAGAATGTAACATTGCTTAGTTTATTGGTGAGTGGTACATCAGCCCACATTGAATCCCAACTTTTTCGGATTCTGTTCCTTAAAAAATTTGGAGTGGTGGAACGCGTTCATTGTAGCAGCCTCTTTAGCCGCTTTATCCGCTGCCTCATTTCCAGGTATTCCTGAGTGCCCTGTAATCCAGAGAAAGGATACACTTTTTTTTATGATGTTTTAGCATGTCTATATAATTGTGAATTTTGTCTATCGTAGGTCTGCTTTGACTGAAGTTTGATAGACTCTGGAGTGCAGACATTGAACCTCTACAAATGAGTTACCGTATAACCTAAATACTTAAACCTGTCTACCTGTTCAAATATATTTCCTCCTATATCTACATCACCGAGATTGCTCCCGTTTCTACTGCTAACCATATATTTGTTTTATCCGTATTTATCTCAAGACCTAGTTCCTAATTGGAGTTTATCAACATAGGTGTATTTAGTTCTATAGGTTCCCTGCCCTCACCCACTCATACATCAGCATACCCAAGCACCGGTATTTTACCAACTAAAATTAAATCCTTATCGGTATAAATCACATTTCTAATAACGTAGCGCTTTGTTTTTTATTTATCCTCTCAGAATAATGATTACCTTATTAAACTAAAACTATGCACATTCATACTAGATTTACTAACTTCTTTAGTATTCCCTGTACAATCAAAATATACAGCTTCTAGCAGTCAATAGAATCATAAGCCTTTTTGAAACCTATATAAATCTGATGAACTCCCCCTCTATTGGATTCCAAATTTTTCTGTAATAATTGACGTAATGAAAAAATTGATAAGTGAACGATTTCGCCAAAAACCACATTGGTAATTTATGATCATTTGTTAAGCATATTACATTATTCGACTAGTTTAGATAAAGGTAAATATTTTATAACATATAGGAAAGAATGGTCAGGGGTTCAGTACTTTGTAAAGAAGTAATGTTACAAGACCAACGGTTGTACAAGGAGGTGATTTAGTAAGAATCACGCTCGACCGCCATATTTCTACCCAATTTAAGGCTAGGTGGACCCTCCAATAATCCACAGAAGTTGACTCACGGCTACAGTGTAACATAAAACAATTTTCTGCCCAGCCGGAATCGAACTCGGGTACTTAGAGTTAGTAGCCACGCACTTTACCTCGTGGCTACCGCGCTCCCTTATCACATTCTAGTACCTGCATAGCATTCATTGATAAACAGTTGTTATATAGATATATTGTGGCGGTTTATTGACAAGGAGTATACAGTAGTAAGAAAATAAAAAAAGTATATAGGAGTATCTAGCACTGTCTTGACAGACGATAATGCGAAAATATTGCCACGATAGCAGATTCTCTTACAGTATTATGCAACTGACAATTTATTAAAAATAAATAAAGCAGTTGATATTCAGTTAATGTTGCCTCTCTTTTGCTTCATTATACGCTGAACTTGATAGATATTACACCACTTCATTATACGCTGAACTTGATAGATATTACACCACTTCATTATACGCTGAACTTGAT
>NW_027111267.1:253520-260211 GCF_000696795.3 Halyomorpha halys | reverse complement strand
ATTGTTTATTATATCTTATTATTGTATCTCTTTTTTTCTGATTATACCATGTGTGTGTAATTTATATATGTCCGATTACGGATTGATAAGTATGCTGTGTGAGGTTGCAACCTGATGTATTTAGGCATCATAGATAAATAAAGTATTTCTCTCTCTCTAGGCTTTTGATGTGAGATGTGTTACTTCTTGCTTGCTTGAAATCCTTTAACGGAAATATTTTTCAAGTAGACAGCGATACAAACCCTTTTGATATTTTTATTGATATAAGCACAAATATACTCATATCATAGTAGAAACAAGTTCTATTTATAATATATTTCCATATAGTTGAAAATAGTGAGAGGATGAAATGAGGATTAGACTGGAAATTACTGTGAATGCAAGGATAAATTCGTTAGCCAGCTCACTGGCCCATGAACCTAATAGACACGATGCTATTCGCTTTTCTCTTCATATAAAGTATTTTATATAATAATATGAGTTAATATTTCACTTTTATTGTATTAAATGATATAATAAATATCAATACAGGATGAACAATCGATTATATAAATATTATGTTATTGAGTTTGATCAAATGATTTTCAATTTGACAAAAAAAAAGTTTTTGAAATATTTCCATGGATTGTATTGCGAACTAGAGTTGATTTGTAACAACTCTAAAGGGGTATCTACATGTTGGCCAAACCATGGCGAACTCGTGCATGCGCGAGCATGTGGATGGGGAGTTTGGTTTGGCCTAAGCTCGTTGCCGATCCGTTGAGGGTCGGTTTTTTGGACTCAGATGAAAGGGAGTTCGTAAGAGCACTCGTGTAGCATCTCCACCATTGTTCTTTTTTTAGTTGCCTGAGAGCAGTTAGGAGATTAAAGGTGTTTGTTGGTACTTTTTATGATAAGTTTTATATTTAATCTTATTTATTTATATTTAATTTGATTTAACCTTCTTTATTTTCTTTTTTTTTGTAATAAAAATAATACAATACCAGTGCAATGGCTGAAACTACTTGTACGTCCGCCATGCCTCTCTGAATAACACTGACATGCGGAAGGTCCACTCTTTGTTTACCGAGCATTTGTACAAGCTTCAGGAAAATCTTTTAGGGCGACCTCAGTAAAGAAAGTAACCCCGGTCTACGGTACTACCTTTGGAATGCGTCCAATCCTAAATAAAATCAAAAATATTTTGAGATGTCAATATTGAAGCAAGCAACGATATTATCAGATTTCACACAAATCTAATTAATATAGAAATTTTTTTTTCTGTTGGCTCTGCAGACCTCCAGAACCAGCCCTTTCCACGCTTGCCTGTCTTGGGTTACAGCTTTCCAGTTTGCTGCATGCAGCTCTTTCGCACCTTGCCAACTACATATACTGGCATTCATTGTTGTGTAAAGGTGTCCTGATGGATTGCTTCAAGCAGCATGTTAACCTCCATGTTAACCTCCTTGCCTTCACATCATGAGATATTGATTGACCAGTCATTGTAAGCAGCTCACTCCTAATTCTTCTCCTTCATGTTCAAAGGCTCCGATCCCAGATAGCTTCTGTAATTGTACGAAGGACTTTCCATGGTACCAGTTAGAGCGCGGGTCTTGCAGCCGTATATCTGAGCAGTCTTTCCATGATATTGCACACCGTTATCTTTAGATTTGTAGTAATTTTTCAGTATAAAATAAAAATTATAACCAAACAAAAAAAATTATTATGTTTATTATACTATATTTTATGAAAGGACTCGCTCTGAGGAATGTTTGTTTTTTAACTAAGACATATCATTCATGAATAAACTTTTTTTCGAACAAGAATGTCGAGGAAATCTGAATATTTCATTATCAAATATCAATATAGATCATTATATCTTTACTCTTTTAGAATCGATTAGATTAATAAAAGTACAAATAATTTTATTTTCTACTTGTTCTTTTTTTAAACAATAATAAACTACGAGGGTAAATCAATTATTATCTGCAATATAGATATAAAATTTTATTGTAATTAAATAGGAAACTACAAGTACATAATTTTTGGACATAGTACCCTTGCTATTCAACGAACATCGTTGTACAAGATTCATGATACTCTCATAAAAGACGATTTTCGGTTCTCGGCTTTTGCTTCGAATCGCAGGCTCGGCAGTAACCATTGGAGATGTTTTCAAGATTTCTTTTTACTGCTGCCCACTGCCTACTGCTGAAACGCTCCAGAAACTCAATTTTGAAGTACTGGCTCATCCTCCATATAGTCCTGATCTTGACCCTACTGACTATCACGTGTTTGGTCCACTCATGGAGGCATCAAGGCGCCGTCGATTTACCTCGGACGAAGCAATGAAAGAAGCGGTGCATTCCTCTTTCGCAGCTCAACCGAAAATCTTCTTTCATGAGAGCATCATGAAGCTTGAATAACGATGGACCAAGTGCGTTGAAAATCAAGGGGACTACGTCGAAAAATGATATAATTGTAAGTTTCCTATTTGATTACAATAACTGTTCCGGTTAACCTACGGCAACCGAAAGGTTGAATCGGAAAGACTGCCATGTATAGGACTAGTAGCGCCCATCTGGCCAGCATCAAAAGCTTACCTCCTCCAGCGCTCTTGGTGGAAGAGAAGCAACCAGATGAGTGAGAGATAGCCATCTTGTCTTCAACCAGAGAAGCGTCAATCCTTTCTTTTTATTCACTCATCGGTAATATCCACCATGAGTGAGTAGATTTACTTGAGTGGTTCCCAGCAGCAGAGAGAGGAGAGGCTTGGAGATGCAGTGGGAAGAAAGAAGTAAGTCCACATAGCAATAGTTAACGTCCACATCATCATCAACCACCTCAATGTTAGATCTACAATTTCCATAGCCCAGTCATACAAAATTCTACTAACAATCTAATCATAATGTTTTCTTTCGGTCACCCCCTACACCAATTGTAACATAAAACAATAGAATTTTATTTTTCATTTAATCATGTTCATTTTCAATTATACAGTCCACTCCAACCCACCTGCCAACCAAAAGTGAAGTGTGTCTTACAATGCGGTTGAAGGCATACTTCATACAATAACATTTTATAACTATATTGCAGATAATAATTGACTTACCCCAGGATAATCTAAATAAAATAAATCTCAAATAATATTTTAGAAGATTATAAAAAGATATTATAAGAAGAAAGTTGATCGTATGAAGTAGATTGTAGTAAGATAGTCCGGGGGGCAGTCAATAAAGATATCAAAATAGTTATCCAGTTGTCATCTTTGTTTTATTCTAACAGCCCTGACGAAGCCCTGCAAAGTTGGGCGAAACATTAGTTAACAATAAACTGTGTTCTTTTACTATTTAAACCTTTGTTGACTTCCAACGGGACTATATATCTAGAATCAATTTCATCTTTATTTTCATATATATTTTCTCCCTCTTCTCGCACAAAGTTATATTACATTTTCGTTATTCATTCTTTCTCTTTTTTTGTTTTAGCACTATCTCTCTCACACCACTCTTCTTCAGTGATACGCAACACACGTTCACAAATGCATTGAAAATTAAAAGAAATTAGCGATAAGTAGAAATATTGTAATAAATTAAAAATAAAATACCCAGAGCAGTTGAACGATTGAAAAACAAATAAATAAGCTTAAAAAAAAAAAATAAATAAATTTTCAAAACGAATTAATAGTTCAAAAGGATTAAATAAATAAGTAAAAAAAAAAAAAAAAGCAAAAATAAGTTAAAAACAAACAAAATAAATAAAATCGGATATCTCCAAAGCTAATTTCTATGCCAGTCATCACCTAATGTATCATGCCCAAACAGTCCAAAATACAAATTAATATTTTACCCCAAGTATTAATTGTTTTTATAATTTTTTTTAGTTACATCTATCATTAATTAATTAATTTCATATTAATAAATTTTTTTGGTTTATATGTAACTAATTATAAAGTAATGGTAAATAGTGTTCTATATACACTGGTTCAGTTCGACGACCCGTGGCCCCTGGACACGGACAAGAAGGACACTATATACCTCTCCAAAGGACAGCCACAACTACACCGTGAATATGCAGATAAGGCTCCAGGTAGATCTGACAGTCCTGCTTTATGGAGATAGGAGTGCAGTAATATAGCTGGGTGTAGGTGTGGTTAGCTACGTCTAAGCTATGATTTATTTTGAAGCTGTGGGAGGTTCTGGGGTACCTGGCTGTCACACCTTGAGGGCTAACAGGATTAGCAAAGGAACAATAAGGATCCAACATGATTAAAGAAGATAGTGGTGGGCTAAATCCATCATCTTCAGTATTGCTTTAAAAGATAATTTGAATTTACGACAGAACACAGCAATTCCTTCGACGAAGTGAAATTTCGTTACTGGTTTTCTAGAGGTCAAGAAAAAAAATTATTTGCGAGTCTATTTATTTCGTGACGTGAGATGAAATTGAAGTGGTGGGGAGTAGGTCAATTTTAGCAGGAACATTTTTATATAGTAATAGGATATTAGGAGCTCAACAATCACAGCAGTGCTGATTGATTCAGTTAGCTCCTGTGATCTCATGGATGAATGAAATAGCCTTTTATGTGTGAAAAAAATTGAAATTATACAAAATACAATATAAACATTCACATTTAAAGAAACTAGTAAAAATATATATATTAATTGACACAAAATTAACTTCTATTTCACTTTTCTTTCTACATCCTTTCCTGCATAGGGCTTCCCTTTGGATAGTAATAGTGAGCACTTCCCGGGGTGACCAGCCCTATTCGGAGGAAAGCTCTTTCCATCTCTCCTGCCAGATAACCCTGTCCCTAACAGTTCTCCACCAGAGGGATCCTGCCATCCTCTTGAACACATCGCTCCATCTTTTCTTTTGACGTCCTCTTCTTCTTTGAAAGTCGTACGGAGTCCATTCTGAGGCAATTTTTAGACCATCTGTCATCTTCGCACCGAAGGAGATGAGATTTCCATTAGCTCAATCTTGTCAACTTCAGTGTGCCAGTGAGTCCTGTTTCTTTCTGGATCCAAGCATTTTTTATAAGATTCCTTTTCCTTAGATTCACAATACTTTTTCCAATATTATTTTGCCACACTTGTATTTTCCTCTCCTCAGCTATAGTATGTGACCACGCTTGGCATCCATAATTGACCACTGGGCTAATGTAACTGCCGAAGACCTGCCTTTTAAGGTCAATACTTATATTTCCTTTAATGATATGCCTGAGGAACCAAAACTTATTTCAGCCGAGGGCCAATCTCCTCTGCTTTGCTCCTCTATCCGTGAATATCATATATTAACTAACCCAAATAGATATACTCAACATATGCTGATATGTTCTCATAAGTTTCGTCTTCTTGTAGTTTGGATAAAGACCAATTTCTTCACTTAATGTTAGAAGCTACTTCATAATTTCCTTCAGTTTTTCCATGTCTTGTTATCTCATAGTCTCTTATTAAAGTATAAAAAAAAAATGACATAATGATATGATACAGGATGTAGAGAAACTACCGAGTAGTAGAACTCTAAAAACAGTTTACAATATAAGGTCACGAGGCCATCTTATTTTCAGGCGCCTCGGAGGATTGCCAGGAATGGAAGAGGAAGCAAGGTTAGTGGGTTTGGGTGGTTAGGGAGTTTATAATGGAAGGAATGATATCGGGTTTGGGCTAGATCGGTTACAAAGCGAAAAATTAAAAACAGATACTTTTCCTATATTCCTTGGGATAATACTAAATTCTTTAAAATTTGTCAGCATACATGATGCATGTAAATTCGAGAATTAGAAATTCCAAAAAATTGCCGAATTGTTTAATCGAATATTTCGCGGCGCCCTTATGGCGGCATAGCGGCGCACACTTTGGGAATCACATTATTCTTAATTAATTTTACTTTACGCTGTACATCTTAATTTTACATTTACTTTGCTTATACATATTTACATCATTTAAGTGTTTGTAAATTTTTTAGCCCTGCTATGTGGGGCGAAATGTTCATTCATAATAAACAGCATTAGGACTATTCAAGTTTTTTTTAATCATAATCCTTTTATCTCACAAGGTCAATCAGCGATCATCATTTGCTAAACTTGAATTTTTCATATTACGGTATAAATATCATCTAGTTTTTACGAAGATATTCCAATCATAAGTCATCGACCTCGAACACGGACTGTCTTGTTCGGACGCATCGACTGTGTCCAAACGAGGGAAAATGGTCGGTCACGAAGCGTACGGATCATCCTTATCGAATCAGAACGAACTATCGATTCGCATATCGAACGGTCCAGTTCTCTCGATAATCTAGGCTCGTGTCCTCGTCGCTGTGATTAGAGATCGGCCTGTCAACAGCCGAGATACTTGAAGCCATGCCTGGGTCTTGAATCGTAATGAACTTGTATTATACAATAAATACAACTATACAAAATACTAACAATCATTTTTGTTTCATAATAAGAATATAGATAAGTTTAAATAAATAAAATTGTATCCATTTTAGTCTCAAAACATTTTTATTCTATTTATAAGTCCGACGTTTTGGCCAATTCGACCATCCTCAGGGACAATCTTAATACAATTTTAGAACTAAATAATTTTAAAAACACAGCTTCATACAAGCTACCCTAATTAGTCCATTGCTGTGATACATTTTTAATAAACCGATCTAGCCCGAACCAGATATCACTCCTTTCATTATAAACTCTCTAACC
>NW_027111267.1:245845-247970 GCF_000696795.3 Halyomorpha halys | reverse complement strand
ATAATATCGGGTTCGGGCTAGATCGGTTACATAAGGAACATTTAGGTCTTTATGGATGGTTTTATTAGTAACAAAATAAGGAGCATTGAGGATCTTACGAAGGATTTTGGATTGTAAAGATTGGAAACGAGAAATAAATTTCGTTAGATTTCCGAACTTTTACTGGTAGCCGTGATGAAGGCTAGAAACTTGGGCCGAAATGTTGGCATTATTAAATACGTTGTCTCAACTTATTTGTGTTATTTACTAACCACACCTCCAACCATCGACTCCTCATATATACTATCTACGGTCAACTATCTGCCCATTATGATTATTATTCTATGTTCTAGCAAAGGCCAGCTTCTTCACTCAAGTAATTAGTATATGCGGCCACTGGCCCTCAATGCCAGCGATGTGGCTGGAAGAGAAGCGTTGGGATCTCGTAGATACACGGAAATGGCAAGGCTTGGCTCGATGTTCCCCAGGCACAATGTAAATATAGCAAATATGTAATTTGTATTAATTTTATTGTTACTTAAATTTAATTTTATTTCTCTTGTATTAATTTGGTATTAGATTTTGTTTAATTAGATTCTTTGCTTCTATTTCTGTTTAATTAGTAACAAGGAACAACCCAAAAACAAACAAAAAAATATCAGATAATTTCTCATATTACACCGAGGATCCGTCACTGATATTTCTATACAGTACTAATCACAACGATTAAGAGGTGAATTAGGAGGAATTGTATGTATCTTTGATGAGGAGAAACTAGGTTCATCACAGCTGCTTGAGTAGATTAAGCCAATTGTAGCGCTGATGATGTAATTTCTATTTGGGCTCTCTCGTTAGGAGGCTGTTAGCTGTTCCAGTTCAGGCAGGCAATAATTATTATCGAATAAGAATCATTAATTACAATAATAACAAATGGTCTTACTGTTTCGTGTACCATGCACCAGCTTTATCCAGTATAATGTAGAATTTATATTTTTAATGGAAAACGTTTTATTTACTTTTATTAATTACATCAAATGTTTACTTTCCCTATATATGGAATATATAGTCAGGAACAGAATTGTGATCGTTTAAAATTTCGAATGCGAGTTTTCGACGGAAATACACGATTGCCCGTTCTGTAATAATTATTTTTCGCTAATACAAAGCACTTATTACGAATTTTTTGCTAATCCAAACCAATTAAAAATTAAGTGGGTTCGAGAGTTCACAGTATAGTAAGGAGGAATTATTGCGAAGATGAACAATTTTGAATTCGGGTTTTCGACGGATATACACGTTCTGAGGTCCCATGGTATCAAATAACCGAGTCCAGCGAATTTGAAATTGAATAATTAGGGCAGATGTATGCCATTATGTTAATACCTTTTAAAATCAACCAATTGGAAGTGCCACTTTATATAATCGATTTTCTTCTTGTTTAGGATTATCTCAAAAAGAGATCAAAAAACGATTTTTATTATCTATACTAAAAATATAAACTGATTTCATAGCGCAATAGTTAATATTAAGAAGTATAAATAAATAAAATATAATTGAGAGATAAAGGGAACAGAAAAAAATATATATATTTATATTCGTTAACAGTAAGTGATATTAATTAATGTAATAAAAATGTAAAAAAATCAAATCATTTGTATGACTATTATAAGCGTGAGAGTTCTTCAATGCCAGATAGGACTTATCCGCATTTCAATAGTCTGGCAGGGCTTAAATGAAAAAAAAAAATTATTCCTCAAAACTGTCTTTAGTGTTTATTTGAAATAATTAGGAACCTCACATCTTTATTAGTAATATAAAATATGATAAACATTTACTAAATATTACTGTTCCGGGTAACCTACGGCAACCGAAAGATTGAATTCGAAGGGCTGCCATAATATAGGCAATACTAGCGCCAAGGTCTGAACTGAATTGGAGGGGCTCCCATCAGAAAGGCACTACCAGCGCCCATGTGGCCAGCAACAAAAGCTTGCCTCCTCCAGCGCAAGTGGTGGCAAGAGAAGTAACCCAGCGGATAGAGAGAGCCATATTGTTTTTGAATTTTGCCAACCCAGTTCTTTTTCTCCTTTTCTTCACAATCTTCGGTAATGATATATAATAATAAGTGAGTAGAGAGACTCGGAGG
>NW_027111267.1:237229-245705 GCF_000696795.3 Halyomorpha halys | reverse complement strand
AGAGAGAGAGAGAGAGAGAGAGAGAGAGAGAGAGAGAGAGAGAGAGAGAGAGAGAGGTGGGAGAAGCCAGAGAATGGAGTAAGTCTACCAAATGCAACATCTAACATCTACATCATCACCAATCACGTCATTATATATACAGTTTTCCATAGCTCATTCAAATTTTATTAACCCATCTCATCATAAATGTTACATTTCGGCCACCCTCTACCCTCCTGTAACTTAAACAATAGAATTTTATTTTCATTCAATCACGTTTCATATTTTAATTATACAGTCCACTCAAACCCAACCAGCCAACCAAAAGTGAAGTGTTCCTGGCACTAAGGTGAAGGCACACTTCATACAATCACTATGAAAGTATTTGATAATTAACTTAGGGAGAAAAGAGAAAAATATTTTTTTCAGTTAGGAATAAGAGTAATATAGACTTATTCAATACCGTTGGAAAGCCAAAGATTTTAGAAAAAATATTATGTATTTAGGATTCTCTCAGTTTGCAAGATAACTAACTCCATAAAATCATTCTTAGGATTTTCAATATTAATTCTACTACAATTTAGGATTGAATTAATCGTTACGATCATAATGTAAATTTTAGGAATCTGTTATTATACTTTAATTCCGAGAGGAACATGTGTTCAAACAGTATTTGTTAAAAATTAAAGGAAGAAAGATAAGTAACAATATTTATTATATAGAGTTTCTTTAATTTATAATACTGTTAACTTTAAAATTATTTTCAAATGTAACGTACTTTTAACTGTCAATCCGCACTCTTATATTATACTTTCCGTCAACCGTTGACTTTCGCACTGACCCGAAGTTAGAAAGATATGTTTCCTATCATCCTTTATTCTTGATTTTACTCTTATACTCCTTTGTCCATCTTTTAGTGTGTACTGTATTTTATATATTAGGGGGAGGGAGGAAGAAAGGGGAAAGGATGGAAAAGGAGGGGAAAAATCATGAAAAAGGGAGAGAGAATAGAGCCAAAGAGGTAAAACGAAAAAACTGTAATATTACTACTGTTTATAATTATTATTGTTTACTCGTTAGGCCTATTTATCGTTAGATCAAAAATATTCTCTGATTAGACTAAAATAAATTTACTGTGTGACTAGCAGCCCAATGAACTTGGACAGCACAACTTTGTATTTTAGTAATGTCTTTTCCTCTTTTTTTCTCTGTTATTATTTTCGTTTTCATCTATTGTCTAAAACAGAGGTTATCCATAGTTTTATTTGGTTGTTGATAACACATCAGATTTTTTAATTAAATTTTCGATTAAATCATCCATAAAGACCTAAAAGTTCCTTATGTAACCGATCTAGCCCGAACCCGATATTATTCCTTCCATTATAAGCTCCATAACCACCCAAACCCGCTAGTTTCAAACCTTGCTTCCTCTTCCATTCCTGGCAATCCTCCGAGGCGCTTGAAAAGAAGATGGCCTCGTGACCTTATATTGTAAACTGTTTTTAGAGTTCTACTACTGGGTAGTTTCTCTACAACCTGTATCATATCATTATGTCATTCAATAGATCATAAATCATTAGATCAAATTAACTGGTTGTATTTTTTATACAGTTGTAAATATCAATAAATAAATTTAAAAAAATTTTCGACTTCCTTGAAAAATTGAAAAACTTTCCTTTTTAAAAGCGATTATCCATTTAACAGCGATGTTTTTATTTATTGATATTTACAACTGTATAAAAAATACAACAAGCAAATTTGATCATAATGACATAATGATATGATACAGGGTGTAGAGAAACTACCCAGTAGTAGAACTCTAAAAGTTTACAATATAAGGTCACGAGACCATCTTCTTTTCAGGCGCCTCGGAGGATTGCCAGGAATGGAAGAGGAAGCAAGGTTAGTGGGTTTGGGTGGTTAGGGAGTTTATAATGGAAGGAATGATATCGGGTTTGGGCTAGATCGGTTACAAAGCGAAAAATTAAAAACAGATACTTTTCCTATATTCCTTGGGATAATACTAAATTCTTTAAAATTTGTCAGCATACATGATGCATGTAAATTCGAGAATTAGAAATTCCAAAAAATTGCCGAATTGTTTAATCGAATATTTCGCGGCGCCCTTATGGCGGCATAGCGGCGCACACTTTGGGAATCACATTATTCTTAATTAATTTTACTTTACGCTGTACATCTTAATTTTACATTTACTTTGCTTATACATATTTACATCATTTAAGTGTTTGTAAATTTTTTAGCCCTGCTATGTGGGGCGAAATGTTCATTCATAATAAACAGCATTAGGACTATTCAAGTTTTTTTTAATCATAATCCTTTTATCTCACAAGGTCAATCAGCGATCATCATTTGCTAAACTTGAATTTTTCATATTACGGTATAAATATCATCTAGTTTTTACGAAGATATTCCAATCATAAGTCATCGACCTCGAACACGGACTGTCTTGTTCGGACGCATCGACTGTGTCCAAACGAGGGAAAATGGTCGGTCACGAAGCGTACGGATCATCCTTATCGAATCAGAACGAACTATCGATTCGCATATCGAACGGTCCAGTTCTCTCGATAATCTAGGCTCGTGTCCTCGTCGCTGTGATTAGAGATCGGCCTGTCAACAGCCGAGATACTTGAAGCCATGCCTGGGTCTTGAATCGTAATGAACTTGTATTATACAATAAATACAACTATACAAAATACTAACAATCATTTTTGTTTCATAATAAGAATATAGATAAGTTTAAATAAATAAAATTGTATCCATTTTAGTCTCAAAACATTTTTATTCTATTTATAAGTCCGACGTTTTGGCCAATTCGACCATCCTCAGGGACAATCTTAATACAATTTTAGAACTAAATAATTTTAAAAACACAGCTTCATACAAGCTACCCTAATTAGTCCATTGCTGTGATACATTTTTAATAAACCGATCTAGCCCGAACCAGATATCACTCCTTTCATTATAAACTCTCTAACCACTCAAACCCCCTAGTTTCTAATCTTGCACCCTCTTCCATTCCTGACAATCCTCCGAGCCGCCTGAAAAGAAGATGGCCACAAGACCAACTAATGTAAAATGTCATTAGAGTGCTACCAATGGGTAGATTCAGATTTACTAAATGTTTTATAATGTACAGTTATAAATAGCAATAAATAAATATTTAAAAAAAAATTAATAAAGAAGGTGACTGTGATCAATAATTTTATTTTTATTTTAATATGAAAATTGACAAATTAGAGTAGTTTGTTGAATTGGCCTGAGTAGAATAGCCAGCATAAAGCTGTGTTTCTTAAAATGATTCGATACTTAGGGACTCCATCTTGACAAGAGACTTGCTTGGAATCCACAAACAAGACTGAAATGACAAGAAACTGCTCGTAGATTCCGATTGCTACAACACTTACTCGACAAACGCTCTAAACTTCCCATTCACTACAAAAAATTAGTATACACTACAATAATCAGACCAATTTGGACCTATGGAATTGAGCTCTGGGGCTCCACCAAACCATTAAATTCCTCCCGCATCCAATCCTTACAATCCAAAATCCTTGATACCCCTTATTACTTTACAAATAAACTCTTTCACAAAGACCAGAACATCCCATTCGTTGCAGAATTGGCTCAAAACAGATATGCGTCTTTTCATTGCAAACTCCTTAACCATCCTAACCCATTAATTCTTAATCTTTCATCCTTCGAGGCGTCTGAAAAGAAGATGGCCACGGGACCTTCTAATTTAAATTAATGTTTGAAGAACCACCGATGGGTGGTTCCTTCCCAAGATTTTCAAGTGTATTTGAAACATACAACATATTTACTTATTGTATAATCTTTCATCCTTAACAATTTTATTATTATTTATTACACTTATAATTTTATTACAAGGTCTGTTATCTTACGTGAGCGAGTAAGCCGTTGAGTTACTAACTATCAATTGTTTTACCACTAAAACAAATGTAAAATAATGAAACATTAATTGAATTATAAATAAAAATAGATTCACAAGAAATATACTAGAGAAATAAAAATGTTAATAATAATTTCGGCAGTGGCAAACCCATTTCAATCTCTTTACTAAGGCCGACTATTGCCGCAGAAGACATTAATAATCTTGCCTCCACCAATATAAACGTCATAAATAAAATTATAATTCATTTAGCTAGCTTCAATTTGAGTGCTGACAGACATTAGACATTTATATGTCTTATGTTTCCTTATGTATATTCTTTCATAAATTTAAATGTTTGTCCGACCAACTAGAAGTCAATTTATTTTCAATATAACTTATGTCAAGTCTGGTGATGAGAATAAAAAAAAAGGAAAAAGGGACACTGAAAAGACTCACTAGCTTGCTGAAATAACACTGTTTTATTTCTCCTTTTAATTCCTCTTATATATAATTTGCGAGTTTGTTTACGAGTGGAGTTAGGATTACGGCTGATATTCTGCCTGGCCTTCCCGTAACTTATAACTACTACCCCTACGAAGATGAGAACGTCATCAACTTCTTTATATTAAATTAAACTAGCTTTAATTTGAGTTCTAATCAAAATCTCTACGTCCATTGGCTGGTGGAAATATAAATTTCTCAAAACAAATTAACTAATTACTGATTTTTCAGTGTATTCTCTATGAAATGTTGAAAATTAGAAACCTATGTCTAGTGAACTATTAAGCGTAAATAGGCTCATATTTCATAAAATTTATTCTGCTGGTGTTCTCTAGATTTTCTAGTGGGGTTGGTCATTTTAAATAGAGCTACAAATAATTTTTGTTGTTGATTGCCGCTTAAAGGCGTAAAACCCTCTGGTCACCAACGCCCATGGGATGATAAAAGTAAAAAAAAAAAATTAAATAAATAAATAAATAAAAAATAGAAAAAAAAAAAAAAAATTGAAAAATAATTAAAAAATGTAGCTCTACAATTCATAAAGAAGGCGATGCGCTTTCAAAAATTCAAACACTCGTGCAATTCCAGCTTCCTCATCTGCGAGAGTTTCGGATAAATTTGGGGTCAGTCCTATCCTATTTATTGTTGGAAAATAGTGAGTACACTCTTCGAAAATATGTCTAATCGTAAGAATGGACTGACAATATTTGCACGTTGGAGATGGCAGTTTTCTGATCAGGTGAGAGTGCGTGAGGAGAGTATGACCTATTCTCAAGCGGGCCAGAGCAACCTCCTCCCTGCGGCTGTTGCGGTAGGATGTCGACCATGGTTTTACTGATCGTTTTATTTCTTTTAATTTACTGGGAGAGCTTTCATCCCACTTGGCCTGCCATTTTTCTAATATTTGTGATTTAAGGGGTGTACTGATGGGGTAAGAACGGCGGTGCCTCGGCCAGGGAGCGTGAGTGCCTCTCTGGCAGCTTTGTCTGCGAATAATTTTTTTTTTTAAGTATTGAAACAGCTAGCATTTTTTAATCCCCCTACCTATAGTTACAGACACATAAATTTGGGTTTGCTATTATATATAGTTTTCATTAAAATAATAAAAAATTGGGGTGAATTTTTTTAACTTTCTGTGAAGCCAAAAATATTTCGCCATTTGCTTTTAGTATTTAACAGGCTCCGCTATCAAATGAAATGTCATTCTAACATTATGTCTGATTAAAAAGATTTAATAAATTAAAAACTTTGAAAGAAAATGAAAAACAAAACAAAAAAATTATGTATGATGCAGATTTATACATTAAGCTAAGTTTAAAATAACTGTAATTGCAAAGTATTATCAAGAAATGACATGAGCTGAACTTTCACAACGACCTTACACCTTAAGTCTTGTGCAAGAAAGGAATCCTTTTGAATCAAACGATTGCTAGTTTGGCCCAAACGCCATTCTAAAAGCGGCAATAATGGCCAACGCAAAGCTTTTGTTCACGTTTGGTCACAGGCCATAAACAGATGAGCTGGCCAAAGAGCTCGAATTGCCAAAGCTGTCAAATCAGAAACTTAACGATAAACGATAGCCACAATCCTTCTTTCACAAATCGATTGATATTCTGTATAGATTACTTGTATTGTAGGTTACGTGTGTTAAATTGGTATGTTTAACAACACTTTAAAAATTTTTAAATAAAATTCAAAAAATCTTTATTGAAATTTACAACTGTACATAATGATACATCCAGTAAATTTGAAGTAAGTTTATAATGGAGTGATACAGACGTGTAGAGAAACTACCAATTGGTTGTACTCTAATGACGTTTTTACATTAGCAGGTCTCATGACCATCTTCTTTTCAGACGCCTCGATTGTCAGGAATGGAAGAGATATCTGGTTCGGGTTAAATATGGAACAAAAGTAAAAAAAAAAATTAAATATTCTTAAGGCACACATAAAATCTATTGAAGAATGGTGTCAAAACTGGAGAATCAAAATAAATTCTGACAAATCCCACCAGATCACCTTTACTCTTCGTCGTAAACCTCTGACCTTCTGTCCTACAGTATCCTTTCTAAATACACCACTAATGCCTGTTGAACAGATTCGATACTTAGGACTCCATCTTGACAAGAGACTTGCCTGGAATCCACACACAAGACTGAAACGACAAGAAACTGCTCGTAGATTCCGATTGCTACAACACCTACTTGACAAACGCTCTAAACTTCCCATTCACTACAAAATATTAGTATACACTACAATAATCAGACCAATTTGGACATATGGAATTGAGCTCTGGGGCTCCACCAAACCATCAAATTCTTCCCGCATCCAATCCTTACAATCCAAAATCCTTGATGCTCCTTATTACGTCACAAATAAACTCATTTATAAAGACCTTAACATCCCATTTGTTGCAGATTTGACCCAAAACAGATATGCGTCTTTTTATTCCAAACTCCTTAACCATTCTAACCCATTAATTCTTAATCTTTCATCCTTACCAATCCCTGATAATCCTCCGAGGCGTTTGAAAAGAAGATGGCCACGGGACCTTATAATTTAAATTAATGTTTGAAGTACCACCAATGGGTGGTTCCTTACAAAGATTTTCAAGTGTATATGAAACATACTACATATTTACCTATTGTATTCTTTGTACAGTTGTAAATTACATTAAATAAATAATTTTAAAAAAAATATTCTTAAAATAAAATTGTCCGTTTTAGGACTATAGTGTACTTTGATATATTACAAAAATGTGCTCTGGAGACTATCCATTAACTTCTAGTGACTTCTCTATAACTTAAGTCCGAAACGTCGGAAGATATTAAAAGCAGTTTAAAATACATTGTGTAGTTTCTCTTTTTGAATTCACCCCACTTCATTAATTTTTAATTTTTTTAAAATAAAAAATATAGGTTCTGTTAATTGCGTGTATGCTCGAACAAGATCTT
Organism: Halyomorpha halys; assembly: GCF_000696795.3. NCBI lineage: Eukaryota > Metazoa > Arthropoda > Insecta > Hemiptera > Pentatomidae > Halyomorpha > Halyomorpha halys. Next base: position 238,355 of record NW_027111267.1, on the reverse strand, counting down.
TTATTTGGTATGTTCATCACAATGACCAGTACAATTATTGGAATTTTGATGAGACGTTCGCTGAGTCATTGTGTAAGGTTTTGTTGGTTACATAATATGTATTGATGGACAGTTCAAGTCCGTGTATTCAAATTCAAACTTTTTCTGTGTTCCAAAGCTTTTTTTACTTTCACTCACTACATATGGAATATATCGAAAGAGAAAGTATTCCGATCTTGCAAAATTTCGAATTTGAATTTTCGACGTAAACAAACGCTCTGAGGTCCACTGAATACAAAAAAAAATCTCGCAAAATAGTCCGTGAGCGAAAAGTAAACTGAAAGAGCATATTATGGGAGGGTATATGTCTGAGTTGTCATAGCAACTGATTTACTTTATTAGCAAAATCAGAGACACTTTGTTAAATTTGATTAAATTGTTGTATTCTTTGAAGGAAAAAACTTAATATTAGTCATTTATAATTTAAATTTTGCCGACTACCGGAGGATCTAAATACTACCACGTTAATAAACTCCAGTAAGAAACTAGGTATTGAAATAAATACGGTTAAAACAAAATACATGGTTAGCAGTAGAAACGCGAGCAATTTCGGTGATATAGATATAGGAGGAAATACGTTTGAACAGGTAGAGAGGTTTAAGTATTTAGGTTCTACGGTAACTAGAAAAAGCGAAATTGATGAGGAAATAAAAGCTAGGTTGAAGGTGGGAAATGCTTGTTATTTTTCAATTTCGAAACTGCTTAGCTCGCGCCTTCTATCGACAAACTTGGGATTTACAAAACTATTATCCTCCCACTGTTCTTTATGGATGTGAGGCGTGGTCTCTTACACTAAGAGATGAACAGCCTATTAGGGTTTTCGAAAATAAAGTATTCAGAAATATTCAGACCGCAAAAGGATGAATTAACGGGAGAATTTAGAAGATTGCACAGTAAATATAATTCAAGTTATAGCATTGCGGTGTATAAGGTTGTAGGGCTTAGTAACGAGCGAATCCCTAAAATGTTAATAAACACTGAACCAACGGGTAAACGTCCGAGGGTTAGACCGAAACGTAGATGTGAAGATTGCGCTAAAACTGATTTTAGATTAGATTAGATTTTTATTCAGGGCGATCAACATCTA
>NW_027111267.1:231802-236759 GCF_000696795.3 Halyomorpha halys | reverse complement strand
GATTCTGTTCCTTAAAAATGCCTTTATGTCTTTCGGCTCGTAAATTTGGAGTGGTGGATTAAAACTGATTTAGTGGAATTGGTTTTGGAGGTTTCGGCATCGAACCTTCGGGTTCGTTAAGCCTTCATTATTATTACTGGTGGATCTACCTTATACCTAACATTGTTTACTATTTGATCCATCAATATTAATTATTTCTGATCATAAATATTCCAGACACTAGGAAGCTATGCACTCCGCTTAATAAAGACTGTTTTACATAGCCTATTATGAATTTTAATTAGAGGCTATTACGAAAATTGAAACGCGATCCTACGAACATCTTTTTTTCCATGCTAACACCCTTTATTAGTTGGCGATTTTAATTTACCGGACGACCATATATATATAATTTTTTTTTGCTTTTTTTTTTTCCTTTAGCAGAGAAGAATAAATCCGCTGAACGGACGATAGAGGGCGGTAATTGCCGAGAAGAGGCCGTTAAACCGAAGTTAAAAAAAAAAAAAAAATAAAATGAAATAGAGGGGACGAAGGTTTTGTATTAATTTGCCCGATGCCTTACTAATTGGCCCTGCCCACACTACAAGCCATTCAACACCCGACTTCCCCATTAGGCAACAACTATCTGTTCCTTGGGGTCGGTAATGAACCATTGGTTCCATAGCGAGATGAGCAAAAGATAAAAATAACAACTTGTAAATATTTCTATGAATTTCTACCAGTACCCTCACGATTGGACATTAAACTGTTATTTATTTATGTAACCCATATCATACTTAGAGTACTTGTAGTACAAGAGCCCAAGAGGAGAAAAAAGAGGAGAAATAAAATTTCACCCCAATTTTGGATTACTTAATTGAAAACTATGTATAATTACTAGTCAAATCTGATGAGTCGGCCAAGAATAAGTAAGGGAAATAAAAAATAGCGGCTATTTCAAAAAGTTAAAAATAATTAATTAATTTTTTATTCGGAGCAATATATCTTTACAACTACCAACAACACTATAAAATCTAAAAGATCATTATTTAAAGAAGAGTAAATTTGCTGAAATATTAGCCCTAATAGAGCTATTTACGTCCAATAGTTCTCAAGATGTAGCCTTTTAAAAAGCAACATTTCATGAAAATGTACTGAAATATCAGTAGTTAGTTAATTTATTTTGAGAAATTTATATCTCAAGAACTATGTGATGTACAGATGTCTATTAGCACTCAAATTAAAGCTAGTTTAATGAGCTATAAAGTATTTTATGATGTTTATCATATCCTACTTCGTAGGAGTAACAATTTTCATGAAAGTTGCTAAAATATATTGATTTATAGTTGTTCGATCAATTAAAAATTGACGTTTTAAAAAAGCCGCTATTTTGTATTCCCCCTACCTATACTTGGCAGACTCGTCAGTTTTGACTAGTAATTATACATAGTTTTCATTAAAGTAATCAAAAATTGGTTCTGTATCAAACATAGTTCCTGAGATATAGATTTCTCAAAATAAATTAGCTAACTACTAATCTTTCAGTAGATTTTTAAGAAATTTTGCTTTTTAAAAAGCTATATCTCGAGAACTATTGGACGTAAATAGTTCTTTTAGGACTAATATTTCAGCAAATTTACTCTTCTTTAAATAATGTTCTCTTAGATTTTCTAGTGTTGTTGGTAGTTTTTAAGATATAAATCTCCGAATGAAAAATTAATGTTTTTTAAGGTTTTGAAACAGCTGCCATTTTTTATTTCCCCTACCTACCTACTTGGCAGACTCATCAATTTTGACTATTAATTATACATAGTTTTTATTGAAATAATCAAAAATTGGGGTGAGATAACTGCCTTTTTTTTCTTACCGCCTCTTGTACTATTATCTTCTAAATAGGATGTGTATTTTTTATTTATTTTATATTGTTAAATATCTAGTGACTTTTTTTTTTAGTGTGGGGATGTTGATAGCCCAGCTTGGGTATATTCTTTGTTATTGGTTTAACGATTTTTTAATTTACTGCTCTTCTAAAATTAAAACTAGAATTGGACTGAGATAGACCAGCGTATAACATGCGCGAACAGAGCTTTCTTCTCTCTGTCAAGAATTATGAAATAATAATAATAATCAATTAATTAATATATTCGTATACACACATACAATTTTTATATATATATATATATATATATATATATCCACAGGCGCATGTAGAAACAACAACCAAAAGTCATGATTTGTTTCTAGACTTTATTTCAAATAAAAACAAAAATTAAGGGAAAATTATAGTTTTCAAATAAAACAAGAACATTATGGTTTTGGTCTGACCTTGATTCGTTGTTGTATAATATGAGAGGAAATATAGCGATATTTTTCCACTTTTAATAACGCTAAAATGGTCAGTAATGATTTCCGGCTCAGATCTAACTACCCGTGGCCCAGCGTGCTCTCTCGTGGTGGAGTCTTCGCTACATCACCTCTATTACAGTGAGCTATATTATAATAAACAGATTTTGAGAGTTACAGTAAATTTTTATTAGTTTATAGATTTTTTTTTTTAAATTTATTTATTGTTATTTACAACTGCAAAAAAATATATACAAGTATATTTGCTGTAGGTTACAGTAGCATGATACAAACATGTGGAGAATCTACCCACTGATAGAACTCCAATAACATTGCTAGAGGAAAAGATCTCGAGGCCATCTACTTTTTAGACGCCTAGGAGGATTATTAGGTGACGAAGGAGAAGCCAGGTTAGAAACAAATGGATTTGGGTGGTTGGTAAGTTTATCATGGAAGGGATCGTATCTGGTTTTGGCCAAATTGGCAACATATGGGACATGAAGCTGTGAAAACTGTATATAAATTTACAGAATAAACAATCAAATCAAAAATTATTACAGTAAATTAGAGGGCGAAATTGATACAATTCAATCAGGATTGATATATAAAATTCCTTATACGAGGGAAATATGGTTGGGGGGGGAGGGAGGGGCGCGGTGAAAATATAACACAAATAAGTTGAAGTAACTTATTTAATCGTGCCAACGTTTCGGCTAGAATTTCTAGCCTTCATCAGGGTTAAGAACAGAACAAGATAACAACCAATGAATACAGTAAATATAAACAGAATGACAGAAAGTAAATAATTGTACAGAATAGAATTAATTAAATTAAAGTGATGAAGCCCTTCTTCGTTGTTATCTTGTTCTGTTCTTAACACTGATGAAGGCTAGAAATTCTGGCCGAAACGTTGGCACGATTAAATAAGTTACTTCAACTTAAATAAGTTGAAGTAACTTATTTACCCGCATCTGTAGTCATTCACGGTCAACTATCACTCATGATTATAAAATTCCTTGTTTAAATTGTCCAGCTGTCACTGTAGGTAAAACTAAGCAATTGTTTGGCGATAGAATGTATCAATGATATAATGATTATAGCAATAATAAAATACATAAGGAGAAGGATCCTAATAAAACAGCACTAGTGCAGTATGCAGCAAAAACCAACACACATATAACAATACAGTAATTTTACATTATTATGTTAAAGAAAATAATATGTTCAAAAGAAAACTACACGAGTCTATTTATATATATATATATCAGAGAACATCAATTATACAGTGAATTTTAAAATAGACACAAGAATTTTTAATGAACACTGTGCAGAGATTTTAAGCAAAATTAATTTATTTAAAAAATGGGTAAATTTTACGTTGCTATTTACAATTAACTTTGGTATAAATTTTAATAATAAATTAAATAAAACTTTAGACCAACAATTTTTTTTTAAATAATTTATTTATTGATATTTACAACTGTATACACATATATACAACAAGTAAATTTGCTGTAGGTGACATAGTGACATGATACAAACATGTGGAGAATCTACCCACTGATAGAACTCCAATAACATTTCTAGAGAAGAAGATCCCGAGGCCATCTTCTTTTCAGACGCCTAGGAGGATTATTAGGAAATGAAGGAGAAGCTAGGTTAGAAACAAGTGGATCTGGGTGGTTGAGAAGTTTATTATGGAAGGAATGGTATCTGGTTCTGGCCAAATTGGCAACATATGGAACTTTGAGGTCTTGATGAATGACTTGATTTGTGTCAAAGTAAGGAGCATTAAGGATTTTACGAAGGATAACAATAATATTTAAAAATATTTTTTTCAAGAGCTATTGGCTTTTAATTTTAAATAATATTAAATAAAGTGCGTAAACAACAAGTTGGAAGGGCAATGTTAGGAAGCCTCCGAGATAAAATTACGACGCCTCTGGAATAATGTTGGGCTTGGACTTTTTTATAAAATAAGGTGGAAGAGGAGATGTTGATAAAGTGTTCAAGGGGGGCCATTTCATTAGTGCATTACGTGATCCGAATAGAATTCATATTTTTTACTGTCCACTTCTTCGAGTAACATGAAGCTATTTGTCGCTTCAACGGGTTCCCAAGGCTCCAAGACGTATAGTTTGAACTCGAGTCGATCAATCTACCCAAAATGTGAGGACGTATATAAGGAGTATATAGGCTGGTAATAGTACGAGTACAAAAGTCCAAGAGGAGAAAAATTTCATTATTTTAGTTATCTCACTCAATTTTCCATTACTTTTATAATGACTATGTATAATTACCAATCAAAATTGATGAGTTATAGATAGGTGGAATAAAATATAGCGGATGTTTCAATACGTTAGTTTTTCATTCGGAGTTCTATATCTTCAACAACCCAACAACATTAGGAAACCTAGGAAACATAATTTAAAGTAGAGTAAACTTGCTAAAATTTGATCCGTGACAGAGCTATTTACGTTTAATAGTTTTCGAGATATAGCTTTTTAAAAAGCAACATTAAAATGAAGTTAGAACAGAAAAATTAAGTTAGTAAATAACAATTTATTTTGATAAATTGTTTTTAATATTTATTTATTGCTATCTCAAAATAAATTATCTAACTACTAATCTTTCA
>NW_027111267.1:221257-229804 GCF_000696795.3 Halyomorpha halys | reverse complement strand
TATTTATATTATTTATTTTTTCATACACATAGTTTGATTATGTTCTTTTTCTTTATGTACAATGCTAAATAAAAAATAAACGGCTAAATTTAATTGACAAGATTTGAAACAATGCATTTACACCGAATCGACTGAATTTTGAAATATACAATCTTAAACAAGAGTTAATTATTAAATCCAAAGGTTAAAGAAATTCTTAAATTAATTAAAACACCCAGAACACAAATATTTATCCGCTGGCAATAATAAAACAATGTCAACTGGAAACAGACGTGTGAGACCCGTTGTACTAGTTAATCCAATTAGTAAAAGAGCCCAAGAGGAGGAAAAAGGCTGTAATTTGCCCCAATTTTTGATTACTTTAATGAAAACTATGTATAACTACTCGTCAAAACTGATGAGTTTGCCAAGTATAAGTAGGGGGAATAAAATATAGCGGCTGTTTCAAAACGTTATTTTTTCATTCGGAGCTCTATATCATAAAAACAAACAACAACACTAGAAATTTTAAGAGAACATTACAAATTATATAATATGCATATAGATAAAGGTCATAAAATTCTTTATAGTCCATTATACTAGCTTTAATTAATAGACATCTGTAAGTCATATAGTTCCTGAGATATAGATTTCTCAAAATAAATTAACTAACTACTTATCTTCCAGTAGATTTTAAAGAAATTTTGCTTTTTAAAAAGCTATATCTCGAAAACTATTTAACGTAAATAACTCTTTTAGGGATTATATTTTAGCAAATTTGCTCTTTTTTAAATAATGTTCTCTTAGAATTTCTAGTGTTGTAGTTCGTTTTTAAGATATAGAGTTCGGAATGAAAAATTAGTTTTTTTTATCGCTTTCAAACAGCCGCCATTTTTCTTCCCCCTACCTATACTTGGCAGATTCATCAATTTTGACCAGTAATTAAACATAGTTTTCATTAAAGTAATCAAAAATTGGGGTGAGATAACTGCCTTTTTTCTCCTCTCGGGCTCTTGTACTAAAATAACTCATTCATATGCTTCCGCATTCATCGCTGTTTAGCAATCGTGTAGAGGCACTTCTAAAAGTACCTGAGTAAGCTTGAACTGCATTAACCGTGTACATAATCGGTAACCGCATATTCTCCAAGTTAAGGAACCGGTATTATGAATTTAAACAATTGCCCCTTGCCCAACTGAACCTAAGTCACTTTAGACATATGGTTGCATATGTCCACTTTCTTCTTACAATTTTATAGAAAACAAACTCAATAAAAACAACTAGGTTCAAAGAAGGCCCAGAAACCCTTCTTACAGCCCTTTCAAGCCCTTAGTATCCTATAGCAAGGGCTGACACATAGGCAGGTACATGCTGTCATCTCACAATGGACTTGCATCATTCAAACTATTTTATGGTTAACATATGTTAGTCAGTACACACAAGTCTTTTCTTAGAATTCCGGCTACCCAACTTCTCACCACGCCTTTTTTCCCCTTCCAGATATTTCCTAAATTATCTGATTGGTCAAAACCCCTTCTCCTATTTCACTATTTCTTCTACCCCCTCTTCTCAAGTGTTCATATATATTTCCTAGACTAGATAGCTAAGTAAGAGATTTAGAATATAGAGACTGAGTAACAGTAACATGTAGTTCTTGTAAATATGTTAGAATAAAGTCATTTTAGTCTTCACTGATTTTTTATGATATGTAACTTGCAGGATGCAAAATTAAACGAAGACGCACGTCTTGCCAACTCTGCGTGAGATAATTCAGAGAATTTTGTGCTCTTGCGAAACCTCTGTACGTTTCTTAGAGTAGAGGTTACTAACCCATCTGTTCCTGAGGATTTATAAATTTTCTCTAAAAGGCAAAACATATTTCCTCTTGTACACTGCAAATGAAACTGCTGAATAAGCGGCCTTACTCTGAGTTATCCCTTTGATAATTTACACTCACCCTATTCATACTCGAGCTCGAAGCTGAGGTCAAATATTACGAAACGGAATTTATGACTCGGGTGCGAAGGGGTCTAAGATGAAATGTGATAGAACTTTATGTAGGCGGGAGATGCAACGTCGCTTAAGAGCGAGTGAGAGGAAAATTAAAGCAGAATTAATATATCTCAACGTGGAGCTAACTGAACGCAAGCAGTCGGAGTTTATTAAAGGAGAAAAATAATAACACTGACTATTGCGGTTTGGGATAATGAACCTATAATAATAGCTTTGAACAATTAGACCACAAAAACAGAAGGAATAATCTTCATTATGCAACTAACCTTGCTTTAGAACATTAATTGTTTATTTTAACCATCTATTAAAAACATCCTGTTTTTGTATACAATTAAAGTATCCGTAATTATTCAAGCTGTTGTGAAATAATTTAAAATTATAGACATTATTATGCACTATGGTAATCAGACCAATTTGTACATATGGAATTGAGCTCTAGGGCCCTACCAAACCATCAAATTCCTCCAGTATCTGATCCTTACAATCCAGAATCCTTGATGCTTCTAATTACGTTACAAATAAAGTCATCCACAAAGACCTTTGCATCCCTTTCCTTGCAGATTTGGCCGAAATAGATATGCGTCCTTTCATCCAACATTATTATTAATAATTTAGCATACCTTAAATATAAATCTACAGAACAAACAATAAAATTAAAAATTATTAAAGTAAATTGAAGGAAAAAATTGATACAAGTCAATCAGGATTGATATATAAAATTCCTTGTTTAAATTGTCCTGTGCTCTACCAAACCATCAAATTCCTCCCGCATCCAATCCTTACAATCCAAAATCTTACGTAAACTCCTTTATGCTCCTTATTACGTTACAAATAAACTCATTCACAAAGACCTTAACATCCCTTTCGTTGCAGATTTGGCCCGAAACAGATATGCGTCCTTTCATTCTATCACTCCTTACCCATCCTAACCCATTAGTTCTTAATCTCTCACCCTTAACAATCCTTGATAATCCTTAGGTATAGTAATATGTAAAAGGGAATATATCCCTTTAGTTATAACTCAGCTATATATATGATATCTACACCACTTATCTGTTGTACCTTATACATCAACCTCTCTACCATAATTAAAACTAAATTTAATGAGGAGTCTCCTTCAAGTTATATGCCTAGATCTATATTGAGAACTTATATCACACCTGGTTATATTTATTAACACCTTGTCTCCAGTCTACCAACATGTATATTACCTCATATTGTTATAATTAGTATTTTAATAATTGTTTTAAACTTAACAATTAAATGGTTTATATTTTTAATGTTCTTTTAATTCTAAAATGCTTGTATCTTGTCTTTTCTTATTTAGCCCTGCAAAGTGAGGCGAAACGTTGGTTTACAAGAAATAGTTTTGTTACTATTTTGAAACATATATTGACCACCACTCGGACTTCTTCCAATATATTTATTAATTCATTTATTTTTTTTAGAGCCGATATTAATATAAACCTCATAATTATTTCGTGCAACTTTTGGCAAAAACCTATACCGCCTTCAGTAATAGCTTAAGCCATTTTTCGACATTTTTTGGCAAAGTTATGAGATTATGTTACATGCAATGTTATTAGAGGTAGGCACCAGCGAAATCAACAATTAAAATCCCAAACATCCCTGAAGAAACGAAATACCCTGTAATTAACAACATTGGTCTTATGTGTGTTTTTAAAATTTATTTTCAAAACTGTACGATGCTCAGTTTTTCATATTTGTTTCTACAGGCTAAAGGTGAAATAACTACTTTTCGGCATGAATAACATAAAAACTTAAATTTATTTCTATGAATTTTCTATTATAGGTAATTTCCTCCTATCATGTCCATTCAGGAATTAAAAATGCACCTGGACTACTTCAGAGCTAGAAACGTAAGGCCAGTTAGAGTTCTCTTGAGTACCTTCGTTTAATTTCAGTACTTTATTGCTGGTTATTTAGAGTTATTTTTATTAACATAACAAATAAAAATTAGTTAGAACTTGGGATGTATTTGGTTGATTGCATTGTAGTCGCGTGATCACATTACGACCAAAGTAATCGCGAACTAGACAGGAGCATCACGTGACCGCTTTAGCTAAGTACACATTTACCCCTCACAGATTACACCTGTGACCTCATAGCGTTATCATTTTAAGTGTAATATTTTTCATTACAATGACAAATGCAGTTTTTCTAAATTTAATTGCAACCTTTTCCATTTTAAATGTAACCACACCGAATAGAGATGCGCTCGTCTATGCGCGTTGGTGTGTGGGTCCCAGAGCACCCGGTACGGAACGTTGTGGGTCCGATTCCCAAGTGGGGGAGTTAATATTTATTTCTCGGAGGTCTCGAAACATGAGTTTTGATACTACCACCATGATTAGTACGCATGATAATTCCTAAAATAAATTGATTTCTAATTGTACGGACATAGTTTCATATGCAAAATTCATATCATAAAAGCTACTACTCCTACGTAGATAAACGTCATTAACTACCTTATAGCACATTAAACTAGCTTTATTTTGAGTGCTAATAAACATCCGTACGTCACACAGTTCCTTAGATAAAGATTACCCATAATTAATTGACTAAATACTGGTTTTTCGTTATAAAATGTAACCTAAAAAAAAAAAAAAAACTGTATCCCACGAACTACTGAAGGTACACTCAAAACAAAGGAAATTTAACTTACTATAAAGTAGTTTATGACACTTATCTTCGTAGGGGTAGTAGTTTTTATGATATTCACATATGAATATAAATTTGGCAAATGAAAATTTGTCCGAATAACTATAAATCAATTAATTTTAGCAAATTTCATGTAAACTATTACTCTTACGAAGATAAATATAATAAACTACTTTATAGCTCATTAAACTAGCTTTAATTTGAATGATAACAAACACCTGTACGTCAAACGGTTTTTGAGATACGGATTTTTCAAAATAAATTCACTAACTACTTATCTTTCAGTACGTCCCATACACAATGTTTATGAAATATATCTATCTATATATATATCTCGAAAACTATTTAACGTAAATAACTCTATTAGGAATCATATAGTAAATTTACTCTTCTTTAAATAATGTTCTCTTACATTTTCTAGTGTTGTTGGTAGTTTTTAAGATATACAGCTCCGAATGAACAATTAATTATTTTTTAACGTTTTAAAAAATTGACATTTCGAATTACCTCTGACTAAACTTGACATACTCATTAATTTTGACTAGTAATTATACATAGTTTTCATTAAAGTAATCAAAAATTGGGGTGGCATAACTGCCCTTTTTTCACTACGGGTTTTGCACCAACAGCACATAAACAAAACCATATTTCATCAACTACTTTAAGTACATTAAATTAACTTTAATTTGAGGGCTAATAGACTTCTGTACGTTGAATCGTTTTTTACATATTTCTCAAAGTACATTCATTCAGTACTGATTTTTCAAGGTATTTTTTATGAAATGTTGCCTTTTAAAAAGCTACATCTCGAGAACTACTGAACGTAAATAGTTCTATTAGGGCTCATATTTTAGCACATATACTCTACTACAAATCAAAATTTTTTTTAACTCTACTACAAATCAAAATTTTTTTTAACTCTACTACAAATCAAAATTTTTTTTAATTCTACTACAAATCAAATTTTTTTTAAACTCTACTACAAATCAAAATTTTTTTAAACTCTGCTACAAATCAAAATTTTTTTTAACTCTACTACAAATCAAAATTTTTTTTAACTCTACTACAAATCAAAATTTTTTTTAACTCTACTACAAATCAAAATTTTTTTTAACTCTACTAACAGCCACCATTTTTTATTCCTCTTATATATACTTGGCAGTCTCATGAATTTTGACTAGTAATTATACATAGTTTTCAATCAAGTAATTAAAAATTAGGATGAAATAACAGAGTTTTTTCCTCTATAGCTCTTTTAGTACCTGTACTGCAGATGTTCCTTCCAGTTCTGATCTGTTTTGGAACAGACCTTATTTATTTCAAATTTATTTTGGTTTTGAAATAATTTCGATATATTATATAGAAACTAGTGGGTTTAGGTGGTTAGGGAGTTTATTATGGAAGGAATAATATCGGATTCGGGCTAGATCGGTTACATAAGGAACATTTAGGTCTTTATGGATGGTTTTATTAGTAACAAAATAAGGAGCATAGACTCAAATATAAACATAAAAATCAGAAGAAATAAACGGGTTCAAGTAAAAAATCACTAAGTTAATGTTAAATACAAAACAGGACTTGAAAAAAACAGGGAGGTAACCAAACAGCACACTGGACATGAGATAATGTCCAAAGAGGTAGCAAGAAATGTAGAGTGATGGCTGTGCTAAGGAGAAGTGAGGATGCACAAATTGTGACATGATTTCTTAGAAGAAATTATGAGGTGAATATAATTGTGTGAACTTTAATGAATAGAGATGGATATTGTTGTTATAATTTTGTTATTGTTATAGGTTTAAGGTGCATGGATATGGGACAGTGGTCCCGAAACGTTGTACCATGTGGTGATAATTTTAATAAAGAAATTTCATTAAATTGGAAGTCATTAACCTCAAAAGAAAATTTTTTTAAGAATTGACTCACCAAACTTCCTATAGGGATAATCCAGATTGAATTTATCATAATTTCTGGAACATTCGTCTATTTAATCCCCCCCCCTCCTATCGTATACCAACTATGGTTGAAAGAGTCATCAAGTTTGGCTCTTAACTTAATAAAGTTAAAACAATTAAATTATATAACATTGTAATGTAATAACGTCTTTTTTTCCCTCAACGAAACTTGGACTACTTACTAATTTTCTTCTTGTAAGTAATAACGTTAACTTTGTAATAGAAGGCAATTGAGAAAAAGTCGTTTTATTTATTAATGACTGCCGACTGCCCTACAGTATCCTTTAATAATGTGACTCTTACCCCTGTAGAACAGATTCGTTATCTTGGACTACATCTTGACAAACGACTAACCTGGAATCCTCACACAAGACTGAAAAGACAGGAAACCGCACGGTGATTCCGACTACTACAGCACTTACTAGACAAACGGTCTAAACTTCCAACTCATTACAAAAGACTGATCTACATGACAATAATAAGGCCAATCTGGACATATAGAGTTGAGCTTTGGGGCTCCACTAAACCTTCTAATTCCTCTCGTATCCAATCTTAACAATCCAAAATCCTTCGTAAAATCCTTAATGCTCCTTATTTTGTTACTAATAAAACCATCCATAAAGACCTAAATGTTCCTTATGTAACCGATCTAGCCCGAACCCGATATTATTCCTTCCATAATAAACTCCCTAACCACCCAAACCCACTAGTTTCTAACCTTGCTTCCTCTTCCATTCCTGGCAATCCTCCGAGGCGCTTGAAAAGAAGATGGCCTCGTGACCTTATATTGTAAACTGTTTTTAGAGTTCTACTACTGGGTAGTTTCTCTACATCCTGTATCATATCATTATGATCAAATTTACTGGTTGTATTTTTTTATACAGTTGTAAATATCAATAAATAAATAAATAAAATAAAAAAGAATATTTATTAATGTTATTGAATACAATATAGCAAGAAGCCCACGTAGCTCTGTTGGTATGAATTGCCTTTTTTATTTATTTATTTTTTTTCAGTTCGATACATGAAGTTAAAAATAAAGACAAGTTGAACGAACCTCCTGAATTATAAATTCCCTGCAGGCTCAATCCCACGTCATATTAGCTCCTCGGAAAAATAAAATATCGTAGGAGTTAAATATATTCATGCCCGAAACGTGTTGGCATCCTACATTAGACGGTGGAAATGTTAGCATCGTTAATTATCTTTAACACAGGACCATTCCTACTTAATCTCCACATTTTATTCTACTATATAGAAGGAGATAGCTCGGCAAATACTGCATGCAGCTCTAAGTGACGAAAAACTTAGTTAACTAATGACAGTCGCGCAGTTGGAATATAATTTCGTTTATGTGCTGTTGGCACAAGAACTGTGGTGGGAAAAAAACAGTTATTTCATCCCAATTTTTGATTACTTTAATCAAAACTATGTATGATTAAATAGTCAAAATTGATAAAACTTGGTAAACATGTGTAGGGAGAATAAAAAATGAGGGCTTTTTTAAACATTTAAAAAAAATTAATTTTTCATTCGGAGCTCTCTGTATCCTTAAAACTACCAATAACATTAGAAAACCTAATAGGACTTAGTAATTAGTCATTTAATGTAGAGTAAATTTGCTAAAACGGAACTATTTACATCCAACAGTTTTCGAGAAGTGGCTTTTTAAAAAGCAACATTTAATAAAAAATTAGTTTAATTTTTATTAATATATTGTAGTTTAGTTTATTTAAAAACAAATTTGTTGGTAACGAGCTCGCAGACAAAGCTGCCAGAGAGGCACTCACGCTCCCTGGCCGAGGCACCGCCGTTCTTACCCCATCAGAACTCAGTACACCCCTTAAATTACAAATATTAGAAAAATGGCAGGCCAATTGGGATGAAAGCTCTCCCAGTAAATTAAAAGAAATAAAACGAT
>NW_027111267.1:218638-220912 GCF_000696795.3 Halyomorpha halys | reverse complement strand
TTATTATTTTTTTTTTTACTTTTAACATCCCATAGGCGTTGATGACCAGAGGGTTTTACGCCTTTAAACAACAATCAACAACCAACAACAACAACAAATTTGATCCTTTTTTTCTCAACTTTATTCTTTTCAAAACCTTCCAACGTTTCGACCACTCAGGTCATTTTCAAGGATACTTACAAACAGCTCCTTTTAATTATTTTTATAACAATTTCATTATTTCCTTCACTTACATTCTGATTTCTTTGGTCTTACCTTTACTTTGTTGTCATTTTCTCTTTTAAAATTCCTAAAAATGCCGGCTAATTGCCTTTGTCCCATCTCTAAATAAATTAATCATTAAAATAATATCATAATAACATTATAAAGTTTTTCGTTTTTTTAAAAAATAGATTCCTACTTACATAACTTCTTCTATATAATTCTTTCTTAAATTTAAAACTTGTACTAACCACTTCTTCTATTTCTTTCATTTACATTTGCAAACTTTAAACATAACCTACCTTCAACAGGTTAGGACTCTGTTATCACCTTATCATATAACATAATTTTTCTTAAAACATTAATTTACATTTTCAATATAATTTAATTAACATTTATTACTATTTTTTCTGCTTACAACACAAACATTTATTAATATATTTAAAATTTATAATTAATTCATTCCTATTTTATGTGTATTTCTCTCACATATACATTTACCCCCCCCCCTTTTCTTATTTATCTTTTAACATATTATTTAAGTAAAGCTGGTTTAATTTACTATAAAGTAGTTTATCTTCGTAGGAGTCGCAGTTTTTCATAATAGTATTTGGCCAAATAAATTAACAAATTTTGAATCTCTAGTTGTTTGGATAAAATTTGGTAAAATATCATAAAGACTACTACCCCTACGAAAATAAACGTCATAAAATACTTTATAGTGCATTAAATTATCTTTAGTTTGAGTGCTAATAGACATCTGTACGTCGAATAATTTTGAGATATAGATTTTCTAATATAAATTCACTGACTACTAATTTTTCAGTACATTTTTTATGAAATGTTGCTTTTTATCAAGCTATATCTAGAGAACTATTGAACGTAAATATCTCTATTAGGGCTAATATTTTAGAAAATTTATTCTACTTTGAATGATGTTCTATTAGCTTTCCTAGTCTTGTTGGTAGTTTTTAAGATATAGAGCTCCGAAAGAAAAATTATTTTTTTCTAATTGAGCCTACGTTTCGCTCCACGTTGCAGGGCTTCGTCAGGGCTAAAAAAGATACAAACACTATAGTTACAAAAAATAAAAAAAAGAGAAAAAAACATAAGTGTAGAGGTTTCTTTACTATTTCTTCTCTTATCTATCTGTTACTATTACCCTTTTCATTTACTATTTACAACCTTTAATTTTTCTTATTATATCTTACTTTTTTACATTTTATACCCCTGTTATTTTACAGTTATGTTTTTTTCTCTTTTTTTTCCTTTTTGTAACTATAGTGTTAGTATCTTTTTTAGCCCTGACGAAGCCCTGCAACCTGGGGCGAAACATTGGCTCAATAAAATATGGTCAATCAATAATCTTCCAGTATTTTTTTCTAACGTTTTGAAATAGCCGCCATTTTGTATTCCCCCTACC
Source organism: Halyomorpha halys (assembly GCF_000696795.3). Lineage (NCBI taxonomy): Eukaryota > Metazoa > Arthropoda > Insecta > Hemiptera > Pentatomidae > Halyomorpha > Halyomorpha halys. Next base: position 219,288 of record NW_027111267.1, on the reverse strand, counting down.
TATACTTGGGAGACTCATCAATTTATACTTGTAATTATACATAGTTTTCATTAATGAAATCAAAAATTGTGCTGAAATAACTTCACCCTGGCTCTTGTAGTATGTCGTTTATAATATTTACCACACAACACATTACCATTCCTACTTAATCTTCATTTTATTCTAATGGATACAAGGAAATATCAGGAAAAATATTACATGGAGCTATAAGCGACAAAAGACTTACTAAACTAATGAGGGTCGTGCTGTTAAAGTATGGTATCGCTTATAATTTGTGTACCGTCATTATTCGACGGCCATGTTGTATCAATTTAAATAAAAAATCTGGTGCTAAGTGCGCACCACATCACACGAATTTCACTTACCCCCCCCCTACCTTATGTTAAAATTAATCATCGGTCGTTCAAGAACGGAAATATTCATATTATACATTGTGAGTATATTTCCCGTTACTAATTTTACTAATGATTCTTTGAATTGATAGTTTGATCAAACATACATTTTAACAGAAATAATAATATTTCTCAAATAGTAAATAAACTATTTATCATTATTCAATGTTTGCAAGGTTACGTCAAAGTTTTCTGAATGAATGATGAAAGGAAGGCGGTCAAAACTGAATGAATGATGAAAGGAAGGCGGTCAAAACT
>NW_027111267.1:207489-218588 GCF_000696795.3 Halyomorpha halys | reverse complement strand
CTGAATGAATGATGAAAGGAAGGCGGTCAAAACTGAATGAATGATGAAAGGAAGGCGGTCAAAACTTTCACCAAGAAAGCCCTGCTAGTGGTTCGAAACGTTGGCTCATAATTGATATTTTATTTACTACTTAAGATATTTTGACCGCACCCGAACTACTTTCCTTAATAAATTCCTCTTCCAAAATGTTACGAGGATTGTTCGTAAACTAGTGGGGGGGGGGGAGTTACAGCCTTAGTTAGCTGTTATTTCAATTTCAGGTGATCGAGCAGATTACCTGATCGACGATGTATGTATAGATGAACGGAACACATTAAAAGTCAGTTAGAGGATGCCTCTCACCTCCGGATATTTTCTAGGAGTACTATATAGAACGGACACATCACAATGAAAAGATAATTTTTTTTATTCTGTTCTAGAGGGATCGGAAAGAAAAAAATCATAAAATAAAAGTCAGTCTTCGAGTAACAAGCGAGTGGTTCATTTATATCTCCCTTTTCTCTTTTTCATTCGTTGAGCTCAAAAAAGTTAAATAAAAGGCAATCCAAGGTATCCTTAACACCCAGCTATACATATAGCGTACCTCCTATATGTACGTACCAAATACCCACTAAAATCATTACAGGAGGGTATGAAAAAAAAAAGGGGGGACTCAGAATAGTATCATGCGCACTCGAGCGCCGACGACTCTGCACATACAGTACAAGTTAAATAACCCTTAAAATGCCGATGGTAGAAAAAGGATACCAACTTCTACTAACATGTACCTTAATTACTCATTTCCTTATTAATAGAGGGTACGAAAAAAAAGAAAAAAAAAAAAGAGGACTCCGCATCCTAAAGTCTATCCTAAGGACTCCGCACACAGTGGGCACCAACAAATACACCTTAAAATGTCTTCGGGTAACAAAAGGAATTATCTTTCTCTTTCTCCTTATGTATTCATATTGTACTTGCCATAATTTTTATTTTTTCCGCAGGAGAGTACGACAAAAACAAAAGAAGGGTTTATTTTATTTATTATTTATTAAGAGAAGAGAAAAAAAAGGCGGTTTAAGGAGTTTTAATATAATTCCATGGCCATAGGCTATAGCTAGACTACACCACCTTAGCTGGACTCATTTCAACACCTTATAATGCCGCAAGGCACTCAAAGGAAGAAGACACGGTAAGGTACATATACTACATAAAATGTATATACCTTATATATAATAAGTACTAATTCTATTTTAATGGACGGTGCGAAAAGAAAATAGGTTCAAGGGGCTGTTTGACCGGGAAGGATTTCCTTCTATTATTTTTGTGTTATGATCTCCTCTTGTGGGATTGTGACATGTCGTACATCGACCAAAATACTCGCTATAAGAGCATGTTTTATCGACCCGCACCACTAACCCCCCCCCTTTTTCATACCCTTTATAAGAGTATAATAGGAGTGCGGTGGCCACGGGGTAAGGCGCGTGGTTACTAACTCTAAGGAACCGAGTTCGAATCCGGCTGGGCAGAAAGTTGTTTTCTATTATACTGTGACCGTGAGTCAACTTCTGTGGATTCTCGGAGCTCTCCTGGGGTCCACCCATCCTCTTAAATTGGGTAAAAATTTGGCGTTCGAGCGTGATTCTGACAAAATCACCTCCTTGCACAACCGTGGATCTAGTAAAAGTACATCTTTACAAAGTATTGAACCCCTGAACCTTCAAGGGTTATAGCGGTACACATATAATTTAATTAATTAATAAGAGTTTAATATCGTTATTACTACATACATTATCTAAGAAATGGAATATGTATACTTTTGTGTGTCTTCTTGGATTGACTTGTAGCATTAGAAATAAAAACCCGGATTTAGAGGCGGTCCTCTATGACTTTAGGAAGACTTACTTAGAAATGGAAGAGAAGACTTAAGATAATTCGACCAATATGTAAAAAGTGGCTAATATTGAAAAAACAACGGCGTAATAAAATACCAATGGTAATAATAGAATGTAGTCTAATTGAGGTTTAGCGGGGTGTCGTTATTTTATGGTGTTGATATCTCTCTCGTGAGATTATCGGCATGTCGTCCATCGACCAATGTACTCGCTATTAAGGGTTTTTGTAAAGGTAACATAATTAAGGCTAATCTAGGGTGCTGAGGGTGGGTTTCTGTTCTTGATGTTTAAAGAGATCCGAAAAAATCGATTTCATGTTTTGATGATGAGACCTCATATTTACCCTAAAAAATGTTAATAAATCTAGTAACTAAAGGTAAATCAAATTTTCTCTTGATATAAAAATATATTAATTACTTTGTGAAGAATAAAAAAAACATTGGTAAATTATTTATATTTTATACATAAAAGATTTAAAAAATAACAGAACCTTTATATACACCGATTTCATTTGCGTTGCAGAGTTCACAGACACTGCATATCTGCATTTATGTGCATTTTAAAATATGAAGGCACCAGAGAGTCTTGTCAACTTGGATATATGCTACCATAACTCTTAGAGGTATTAAGATGATCTGGACCCCAGCCAACGACCGACGTGGATCGACTAAATTAACTAATGTCTGCTCATATATTAGATAATTTATTCACAATTATTTCAAATGAATATATATTTTTTTTTATAAGATATAATTATATAATGGGGTATGTAAATAAAATGATAAAATTCTGGATTTTCTTTTTAGGATATCTAGCGTCAATTTCAATAAAATTTTTTTTCATTTACCATATTTTATTCTAAATTAACGGGGTTACGGCAGCAGCGTGGTACCAACCCACAGATTGTGAGTTCGAGCCCGGCCCTACCCAGGATTTTTTTCAAGCATAAAATTACGCAATATTCACAATTTCCCCCCGGGTATTTGTGAGGCCCGTCAGCCAATGGTTGGCACCCACAGAAATAGGCGTGCGAGTGAGGTACCCACCCTATGAAAACACGTCAGGAAACGCGAGTTAATGAACGCTATAGTATTTAACAGCTATTATTATAAATAGACTATCATTACAAACTATATAGTATAAACTATAGACATCTGGCACATTTCGACAGACACTGACCATAGAGGAAGTGACCTTTCCTTAGTATTCTATACCAATGTAAAAGAAAAAGTAAGGGTTGACACTTAGGCAGGTACAAGCTGTCATCTCACAATGGACTTGCATCAGTCTAACTATTTTATGTTTAACACGTGTAAGTCAGTTTTCTCCTTAGGTCATGGTAACTTACTTCCAATTTCTTGGAAGGCTGGCCACCCTGTTTCTATCCACGCCTATTTCTCCCACCCAGATATTTACTTCTTATTCTATAGTATCTGATTGGTCCCGGCCCCTTCTCCGATTTCCGACTATTCTTCCTACCCCTTCTTCTCAAGTGTTCATATATATTTCCTAGACTAGATAGCTAAGTAAGAGAAGTTAGAAGATTGAAGTTAGAAGATCTCAAGAGAGACACTCTGTAACAGTAACAGTAACATATAGTTCTTGTAAATGTTAGAATAAAGTCGTTTTAGTCTTCACTGATTTTTTATGATATGTAACTCACGCAATGTATTTCTTGAGTACATCGTGCGAGGCCTTGGACATCCAAGCTCTGTCACGCCAATGAAAAAAAAAAACATTTATGGTTTTTTAATTTTTTTATTAGTAGAGGATAATGCAGGTAAATAATTTGGCTGTTATTAATATGAACACACAAACCTACGTTTTTGTTTTCGTTTTGACGAAATTACATTATTTAAAGTCAGTTACAGGCCTACCTTCTACACCACAACCCCTGATGAAGACCTGAAACTCAGGTCGAAACGTCGGCATAAAATAAATAAATATGGTTCTGTTTATTTATGTTGTTCTTTGCTGACCGCACCCCCCGACAAACTTCTCCAATCATTAATCTATGGTCAACTATCTACACTAACATTATTTAAAACTATTGAATAGAAAAAAAAAATGAAATTTGTACCGCAAGAACCCATAAAGGGTCTGGAGTGCAGTACTTTGTTAGAAATACTGTTGCTAGACCAACGGTTGCGGAAGGAGATGGTTTAGTTAAAATCTTGACTCGCCGGGCGAGTTAAATCGCCAACTTTGACTGGCTCGTGACAAATATATATATGTAATTCTGAAGAACGTAGACAGTTAGGCGATTGCTAAAACTATAGTTTATTATAAATCAAAGTTTGCAGAGCTATAACAGAAGTACTAAGTAAAATACATAAAGTTGAAACAAAATTCTACTTACCTAAAGCAATAGAATATTAATAAAAGTCCCTTTCTACAGTTTTAATGAATCTAACAGTGTACTATTATATGTTATTGAAAGTATCTTTCAAAAGTTATGAAAGCTAATCATTTGATAACAATAATAAATGTTTGTTTATTGTTTTCAAATGATTAGCTTTCATATAACCCTCTTATGATAGTTCACATCAACTCCGATGACTGTATTCATCGGCAACTTAGCAACTTAGTTACCCAAATAATGAATAATTTGAATGAATAATGAAATTTACATTTTTTTTTTTAATAATTTATTTATTGATATTTACAACTGTATACATATATACACATCAAGTAAATTTGCTGTAAGTGATATTATGACATGATAAAAACATGTGGAGAATCTACCCACTGATAGAACTTCAAAAACATTTCTAAAGGAGAAGATCTCCAGGCCATCTTCTTTTCAGATGTCTAGGAGGATTATTAGGTAGTGAAGGAGAAGCCAGGTTAGAAACGAGTTGGTTTGGGTGGTTGGGAAGTTTATTATGGAAGGAACGGTATCTGGTTCTGGCCAAATCGGCAACATAGGGGACATTGAGGTCCTGATGGATGATTTGATTTGTGACAAAGTAAGGCATTAAGGATTTTGGACTGTAAGGATTGGATTCGAGAGGAATAAGATGGTTTAGTGGAGTCCCATAGCTCAACTCCGTATGTCCAAATAGGCCTTATAATAGTCGTGTAGATCAGTCTAAATTTACATTAAAAAATATTTTTACCCAATTGATAGTACTCACTTTACGAGGCTTGTTGGACCTCGAAAGGGCTCCTAAATCCACAGGGTTGACTCACGACTACAGTGAAACAGAAAATAAATATCAGCCATAGGTGGAATCGTACTCGGAGTACGATGAGCTACCCGCTGCCACTAAAGCATTGAATTGTTAATGGAAAATAAGAGATATATAACGCATGTCTACATATCTAAGTTATAGTTTATTCGCCCGTAACATTTCTACCGTGTTGCTTTTCAGAAACAAATGTAGTTTCCTGCCACTAAGTCAACTTTTTGCCCACTGGGTCCCCTCCGGTATGTGTGTGATTTACACGGCTACTAAATCTATGCTGGTTTTTTATTTGTGTATAATTTCACTTCACACGAGGAAGGATGCAAAGGCAATTTTTAATTCGAGTTTCAAACGAGGAGATGTCCAGCAAAACTGGATGATATTTGTTATACTTTTTATCAACTTGGAGGTCACAGGTCACTAGTCACAGGTCACAAACATAATTCAGTCACACATTAACATTCATGGCCATACCTTTAATATAATCATTCAGGTAACAATAATAGTCTTAGTTTTCAAATTTAATACTCCGTATTACAGCCCTCGAAGAATGGTATCGTAATTGGAGGATTAAGATAAATTCCAACAAATCCCATCAAATCACCTTTACCCTTCGTCGTAAACCTACTGACTGCTCTACAGTTTCATTTAATGATGTTACTCTTATCCCTGTCGAACAGATCCGTTACTTAGGACTAAATCTGGGCAAACGATTAACCTGGAATCCTCACACAAGACTGAAAAGACAGGAAACTGCAGGTCGATTTCGACTACTAGAAAAACGGTCCAAACGTTTAATTCATTACAAAAGAATGATCTACATGACAATTGTAAGGTCTATCTGGACATACGGAGCTAAGCTTTGGGACTCCACTAAACCTTCGAATTCCTCTCGTATACAATCCTTATAATCCAAAATCCTCAATGCTCCTTACTTTGTCACAAATAAAATCATACATAAAGACCTTAATTATTCCTATGTAACCGATCTAGCCCGAACCAGATATCACTCCTTCCATTATAAACTCCCTAACAACTCAAACCCCCTAGTTTCTAACCTTGCATTCTCTTCCATTCCTGACAATCCTCTGAGGTGCCTGAAAAGATGATGGCCACGAGAACTGCTAATGTAAAATGTGATTAGAGTGCTACCAATGGGTAGTTTCTCTACACGCCTGTAACACTCCAATTTAACTAAGATCAACTTTACTGAATGGATTATAATGCACAGTTGTAAATTTCAAGAAAGATTTAAAAAAAAAGAAAAAAAGAAGTGGACATCTAATTTTTGACGTAATATTACCCGAGTTCATAAAATGTTTGTCGGTTCCTGGTTGCTTCAGTATTCGAGTATTAGTGGTTTTGGGTTTCCTCGAGCCATCACAACTTGAACAGTTTTTGTTGTTTAATTTTTTTCGAAAATTTTATCTCTGTGATTTATGAGCTTTCTGATTCAATTATAAGTCGGAGTAAAACATTTAATTTTTTAAAAATATTTTGTAATAAAGGCCTACCAAATGTGTCTTTATAGGTTAATACAGTCTTTTCTGAACTTTAACCCTGCTCTCTTGGGTTAAATAAAAGTGACGGCACTTTCATTCTCTCAACGATTTAATTTCAGGAAAAGAAGAAAAACAGAGTAAATTAAATCCTTAAACATTTATTAAAATACAAAATATCGAAGGCAATTTAACTATAGTATAATATTTTTATATGTAACCATAAATAATAAATACGCATGCAAAAAAAAAGTTAGAACCGAGGGAGGATATTGGATCAATTATTCAATACTAATAATACATATACATTCAGTTCCATACAGTCTTTCCTTTCCTAACCGATGCTTACAATATATTGCTCACCCAAATCTCACTCCATTCCCAAATGTAATGAAGCAATATCCTCCACAGGTAGAACCATGGCTGTTACCAATACCAACAGTCAAAAATAATCGCTACAGCCGCAGTTTACCCCCAATTATCACATTAAAAAAGTTCAATCAATTTAAACCTAATCACCACAATTGGAACTTCATTTTTACCGATGGTTCCAAAACAGTCGAAGGAGTAGGCACTGCTGTCGTTTCAGATAATCACACCCTCTTATACTCGTTACAACCATATTGTTCGGTGTACACTGCAGAACTGTTCGGAATCAATCGCGCAGTTTGCAATATCCCTCTAAACTGCCCCCGCTCGGTCATCTGTTCTGACTCGGAATCCGCCCTCAAATCTTTACAAGGTCCATTTTCAACACATCCATTAATAATAGAGTTGAAGCAGCATTTGATAACTTTGAACAACATGGGTTGTAGGGTCTTGTTTTTATCGCTGTCAGGTCATTGTGGGATCACTGGGAATAAAAAGGCAGACTCGCAGGCCAGACTAGCTATAAAGACAGGCCAAGTCGTAACATCATCAATATGCAAAGATGTTATTTCATGGATAAAAGAAATTGGATGGCAAGAGTGGCAAGATGAATGGTTCACCATGAGAGACAACAAGTTAAGAATGGTCCAACAGACGGTTAAACTTTCAACCAGAAACTTGAATCTGCTACGGAGAGAAGATGTGGTACTAACCCGTCTTCGGATAGGCCATACTCGACTCATTCACGGTCATCATGAAAAAAGAAAATGCACCGACGTGTCGCTACTGTGGAAACGATCTCACCGTTAGGCATATTCTCACTGAATGTATATCTCACGAACTACACCGGTTTTCTTCAGATTTACAGGAAATGTTGAGCGAAGATCCCACAACAATAACAAAACTTTTTCATTTTCTAAAAATCATTAATATTTATGATCACATATAGTCTAACTAATTGTAATTGTAATTGTAAAATGTAAATTGTAATATAATGTAACTTGTAATAGTTATAGTAATTGTAATTTTAAATTGTAATGTAACTTGTAACAGTAACTGTGTTAATTTTTAAACTTTCTCACTTTGTAATTATATGTAACTTTCTCACCTTGTAACATTGTAAATATGTCAATAGTAATGTACTAACTTAGCAAATTCAGTGTAAATGACTCTAGTGGTCTAAACACTTAAATAAATAAAACAAAACATTCAGTTCAATACTTTGTAAGGAAGCACACTGTTACTAGACCAGCGGTTGGGCAAGGAGGTGATTTGGTCAGAATCATTCTCGACCGCCAGATTTTTACCCAATTAAAGAGGCTGGGTGAACCCCAGGAGGGTGGACTCACGGCTACAGAGCAACTGAAAACAATTTTCTGCCCAGCCTGATTCGAACAAGGGTCCTTGGAGTTAGCAGCCACGCGCCTAACTCGGGGGTTTCCCGCGCTCCTTTTTTATTTATTTATTTATTTTTTGTTTTTATAATACATATAAAATTCAAAATTATGAATTTATTCGTAAGCCTAACTGGCCTCCGTGCGGTTTATGTAGCATAGGGAAGCGGGTGACGATATTATCATTTTGTATTCATTATTGAAAAAAATATTTGCCATTAATTGCGGCAAACCCTGTCATACGCTTGTGGAACTCCTGGCATACACTTACGGCACCCCCAGGCATACGATTGCTACACCCAAGTTGGAAACTACTAGTGATTTTAATGTTATAAAATGTCTAATATTTTACCAGTTGTTCAAAAATTAACCATTATATTAATTCAGGTCATATGTATCTTTTAAATGTAATTAATGTTTTATATTTTTCAGAAATTATTAATAAACTAGTTTTACTGTAAAATATATAACAATTTCTAAGATGTCTCAATGCATCAGTGACATGGGAGTGTTTGACATAAAGATGGCACAAGCAGGCGAAAGTCTGATGGTGGTTTTCTTCTACGCCATGTGGTCAGTACCTTGCAACGTCATAGCGCCAATCTATGAGCGCTTGGCCAATCATTACAAGGACGGTATATTCCTGAGGGTGGACATTGATGAAGCAGAAGTTCTGGCAAAGCGATTCGAAGTATCTATTGTACCTAGTTTTGTCTTCATTCAAGGAAATAAAATTCGAGTTCTTCAAGGTGGTATACCAGGTTTGTTACAGAAAATGATTCGCGATTGTGCTGCCCAATTCTAATTTAATAAAGATAATATGTAAACTGTCAACATTTTTTAAGCGTTAACAATGCTGAAAGTTCATAATAATCTACACTATATAAATATATATTCTTTATTATTTTATGTAATGCGGGGGAGGGAAGGGCATAACTCCCCTACTCTTCTTCAATGCAAACATGAAGCCAAAAAGACCACATCTAAAGAGCTTAGGTTTACGTTGAGCTTAACATGAATGTCAGCAATTGCAATATTTTTTTTTCATAATTTATTTATTGTTATTTACAACTGTATACATATATACACAAGTAAATTTGCTGTAAGTGATATTATGACATGATACAAACATGTGGAGAATCTACCCATTGATAGAACTCCAAAAACACTTCTAAAGGAGAAGATCTCGAGGCCATCTTCTTTTCAGACGCCTAGGAGGATTATTAGGTAGTGAAGGAGAAGCCAGGTTAGAAACGAGTTGGTATGGGTGGTTGGGAAATATATTATGGAAGGATTGGTATCTGGTTCTGGCCAAATCGGCAACATACGGGACATTGAGGTTCTGATGGATAATTTGATTTGTAACAAAGTAAGGAGCATTAAGGATTATACGAAGGATTTTGAACTGTAAGGATTGGATTCGAGAGGAATTAGATGGTTTAGTGGAGCCCCATGGCTCAATTACGTATGTCCAGATAGGCCTTAAAATAGTCATGTAGATCAGCCTTTTGTAATGGATTGGAAGTTTGTCTAGTAAATGTTGTAATAGTCGGAATCGACGACCAGTTTCCTGTCTTTTCAGTCTTGTATGAGGATTCTATGTCAGTCGTTTGTCCAGATTTAGTCCTAAGTAACGGATCTGCTCAACAGGAATAAGTGAGGTATTATTAAAAGATACTGTGGGGCAAGACGAAGGGTAAATGTGATTTGGTGGGATTTATGCAATTGCAATCTAGAATGAAATAAAAAGTAGCCAGTGTGCTCGTACTCTTCTCCAACTCTGCCACGCTCATGAAAGCCACAAAGCTATGCCTATTCGACTTCACTTTTCCTACGAGCTTATCTCCTCCAGTACACTCTTTCCTCCAATATTTGGTGTATCAAGGGAGTGCTGATTCATTACTCTCTTTCAATGCGGAAATAGCTTTCTGCCTGGTGGGGTCCTACTTCTTTACCACGCCCCTGTAGTTCATCTAAAGACCCACCTTTTTGGCTCCGCACCTGGCAAAATACCTCCTTTATTTTACCTCCACCTGTTCAAGACCAAGAGCAGATAATCCCGGACTGTTGGGTCCTGCCAAGACATGTGGAAAGTCGCGCAGCTTTGGGAAGAACATCGACCCCGGTGTCCAACGTTAGGAGTCCCTGAAATAGCAGAGTATTTTGTGTTGAATTGCACCACTATGGAAGGACACCGCGCAAGGTTGTAGAGGAAAACTGGGATCGTCGGTTTAGCTGAGTCTTGACTTTGACTTCCCCCAACTAATGGAAGAGGAGAACTATCGATTATTCTGGTATTTTATTTTACGGGTGAATGGTGGTCGGCCCGACTACATAGTAGGCGAGACATAGGAAAAGATGAAGGTGAAAAAGAAGATGCAGACTAAAACAAGGAGGGTTGGAACTACCGAACGGATCAAGTTGGACAAGGTACAGCCCCATCTCAGTTCTTGTCTGCACCGCGGTGTTTAAAAGAATTTTCGCCAAAAATAAATGTGTAGGTTTGTTGGTAGTTTGTTTATAAATAACAACTTTGTAGCATCTTGATGAACACATATTGATATAACATAATACAATAGCGATACACAATAATAACTTTGACCGATAACCATACTGGGCAAGGTTTCCAAAACCCAGTGTTGCCAGAGTGCTCAGTGTTGCCAGCCTCCTACAAATGGCACTTACAAATAATTTTGTAAATATGTAACCGAATCCTAACGCACTACCCCTTGCTACCGAACCCGAATTATAATTATGTTAGACATATATATATATATA
>NW_027111267.1:205827-206419 GCF_000696795.3 Halyomorpha halys | reverse complement strand
AAACTTTTTTTTTTTTTTAACTTTTGATGAAATAATATTTCAGATTTGTGTACAATATCTTTTTCATGAATTCCGTTTAATCGTTCACACTACTTGGATCTATATTTAATCAATTCATCTTCTCCATTTTTATCTGTATCGTCATCCCCAGAAGACTAATATTCTTCTATAATTGATTATCATAATTTAATTTTAAGTTTTATATTTAAATTCCAACAAATCCCATCAAATCATCGTAAACCTACTGACTGCCCAATAGTTTCATTTAATAATGTTACTTTTACCCCTGTCCAACAGATCCGCTACCTTGGACTACATTTGGAAACACGATTAACCTGGAATCCTCACACAAGACTGAAAAGACAGGAAACTGCACGTCGATTTCGACTGTTACAGCACTTACTAGCCAAATGGTCTAAACTTCCAACTCATTACAAAAGACTGATCTACATGACTGAAATAAGGCCAATGTGGACATATGGAGTTGAGCTTTGGGTCTCCACTAAACCTTTGAATTCCTCTCGTATTCAATCCTTACAATCCAAAATCCTTCGTAAAATCCTCAATGCTCCTTACTTTGTCACAAATAAAA
>NW_027111267.1:187606-204907 GCF_000696795.3 Halyomorpha halys | reverse complement strand
TCAGCTGTATAGACGGTGTAGAGGATGGGACCGAGAATACTACCTTGAGGAACACCAGCGGATTGAAAATAGAGGGATGAATAGGAACCATTGTGGTTTATTTGGAAAAATCTATTAGTAAGAAAGGAACGGATGATGAGAAAATATGTAGGAGGTAAGAATTTACGGAGTTTGTAAAGCAGTCCCGGGTGCCAGACTCGATCAAAAGCCTGCTCTATATCGGAAATGACGCCCGGGCAGTACATTCCGCGCTCCAAAGAAGACGAGACAATGTCCACCGCACGATGACATTGCTGGATAGTGGAGTGGGATGTTCGGAATCCAAACTGGTGATCTGCGATTATATGATTGGAATCTAGGATGGGGTATAGGCGTTTCAAAATGAGTTTTTCGAGGATTTTTCCCATGATCGACCAGGTAATGTAAAATGTCATTAGAGTGCTAAATACCAATGGGTAGTTTCTCTACACGCCTGTAACACTCCAATTAAACTTAGATCAGATTAACTTAATGTATTATAATGTACAGTTGTAAATAGCAGTAAATAAACATAAAAAAAAGTTTTATATTTAATTGTAAGTGCAGTAAATTTTGTTTAACTGCATTAATTGCTTTTAAAAATATATGCAATTGTCCACTGAGGATAACTAGCTAAATATTACTTAATTAAAATTACCTTCATCGCTGCCTTCGAGCATTATCAATAATAAATGTCTTAATTTAGGTATAATTGGACTTAGGCCACTTTAAAAATAAACGGCTGAATTATTGAACTAACTTTGAAGTCTGGTGTGTCCAGCATTGTCGCATTTACTCGGAATATAAGTAACCTCTAATGCTTTATTGATAGATAACTTGAAGTTGTACATATAAATACGGGCAAGAAAAAATAATTGACAAATGCATTTAGGCCACTTTAAAAATAAACAGCTCATATTAACATTTTATTAGAACAGCTAACTCGGTGGATGAGAAAACTGGAGATGGGATGTGGTTGGCTGTCATCTATTCATTCTAATCGAAGCATCTCAATCATTTCCCTTCATTCCGATTCTTCCCCCTCCCCTTGGTTGTTTGTGGGTATCACCTTTTGATCCTTGCTTCTTCTTCATTTGATCCTCAAAGCTCCATCCCAAAGCATATTTTCATAAAAAAAAAACCCGACAAATGGTTAGAATTAACCATAATTGGCATCATGTGATGGATTTTCGCCTTCTTCAACGAACGGAACACCCTTCCTCCAATACCTGAGGAAAAGTCCCAGTTTGTTGACAGGTTTCAATCGTTTTCCTGTCAACCATCACTTTCCGAGGGTCAGGTACCCATCCAGAAGTTTTATAGGATGATGAGGATCAATACATAGGACCCGATGATGTTGGCCAGTACAACTTTTTTAATAAAGTGTTACTCTTCTTGATTTACAGGAAAGGCAAATACATTTATGCGAATTAAGTTAAGATGGAGTAACAGTACAATGAATAAGAATTAACAATTCTTCATTACAAATTTATTAATGATTTCAAAACGTTTCGGCCCAACAAGTCATTCTCAGGTACAAAATCTCACATAAGGACTAACAATTATTCTACTGATATACATAACAAAAAAAAATAATGATCAACATTTTTAATGCTATTTATGTCATTTCATTCTTTAGTGACAGAAAACTAAAACTTAATCTAAGTACACAATTAGCAAATATAATTACGTATAACTAAGATTACTCGAGCTGAATGTTCCTCAACGAAACCACAAATGCTGAGATCCACCGCAACCTAAGATCATTAGCAAGGCAGGGCGACCTCGTGTCATGGGATAATTATCCATCGCTTTTAGTTACTGTGTTAGTGCAGTAGTTCCCAAACCTTTCCACCGCTGCACCAAAATTTCTTCTATGCTTTACCTTTTCTGGATTCAATTCCCTTGACATCCCTATTCACAAATGAAATTAATTTCCCAAGATAAATTACTTCATCTGAAATCTTCATGCCTATGAGGTTACGTCTAATAGTTTTTCTTTTAACTGATTGATCATTAAAACTAGTTCTTCCCCTGAGCTCGCTATCAAAACCTAGTCGTCTGCAAATTTTAATGTATTCAGCTTCATTGCATTTAGTGAGATCCCCATGTCTTCCCAGTCTTAGGATTCGAAGATTCGTTCTTGCTCTGCTATAAAAATATTTGGTGATAAGGAATCCCCCTGCCTGACTCCTTTTTTTATAGGGAATATTTTTCCTCTTCTTACCATCCCTATGTGTCCTTTTTAGTCTATGTACATGTTCTATGTACATATTTATTCATTAAATTATTTTATTTTATTAATACTATTTTTTTAAGCTTATTTTTTCATTCAAGTGTTTCCTGTAACCGGTTTTTTATTATATTTTCCTTTTAATCTATGTGTTAGTCTTATTCTCGTAAAATGTATCTATTTGTTTGTTTTTGGTAAACTGATCTACTGCTGTGACTATGAATGATGGTCTGATCTCACATTGCCGTCTAATATTGAATTTGTTTAGCGGGTCACTGAAGACGAGAAGACGGTGAATTCCGGAGAGCGAATTTGTTGATCGGGTGAATTGAAAAATTGTGAAAGGGTGAAATTGGAGGAGCAGAAATGAGAAAGAAAAATAGGAATGAATTGAAACATTTGTATTCGTTGTACAGACCGAAATGGGTTGTAAAAGGAAACTGTAGGGGGGAAAAAATTGTTTATTATATCTTATTATTGTATCTCTTTTTTTCTGATTATACCATGTATGTGTAATTTATATATAACCGATTACGGAATGATAAGTATGCTGTGTGAGATAGCAACCTAAAGTATTTAGGCAGCATAGATAAATAAAGTATATTTCTCTATCTCTATATACCCTTTACCCATTCCTCTGCGGTTCCTATATTATTGTGATATACGCTGTCGAATACTTGTTTGAAATCCATGAATCCCAGATAAAGTTCTAATTTATATTCGTTCGCTTTTTCTATTAGCTGATTAATTGTAAGCAAATGATCAACCACCGACATGCTTTTCCTAGACCCTGCTTGGTCTTTTGGCTGGACTTCGCCTATTGCTTTTGATATCCTGGCCCTTATTATTTTTGAGAAGAGGTCATATATAGCAACTTCTACTTCGGTTGTCGTAATCAGTGGTACAAAATAATTTACTTCATCGTTGGTTGCTTTTGTTCTTGTGAGATTGATTTGATGAGTATAATTCTTGAAAGAAACCTCTGACTGATTTTAGGATTTCTTGCCTGTCACATTCCATAACTCCTTTCTTGTTTTCTTGAATAGCTGGCCAGAATTCACACTCCATATGCCTTTTTCACTCGATTTAGAACCTCCTGGTCTATTTTACCATCATTACTTATTATGGTCCCTAGACACGTATAAGTATTCGTAAGTTTTAGGGGTTCACCATTACACAAAACCTTTGGCTCTGCGTTTTCTCTTGCGACGCACATAATTTATCTTTTGTTAGGGTTTATTTGCAAACCTCTTATCTTCAGTTCCTCATTCCATTAATCCAAGATGTCTGAAGAGCTTCTTCAGAGTCAGCTATCAGTACATCATCGCTTGAGCCAGTACTGGAGTTAAATTCCAAAAACGTACTACAGGTTCGTTTAATTTTTATTTTTTCCCCCCTTCTTTATTTTACCACCCCTTCTTTTCTCAATTTTCCTTACCCACGTTATTAGTTATGTTCACCATATATTATTATTGTTGTTTTTAAAAATAATTTTTTTTTCTTCTATTCATCTCTTTTGTTAAACTTTACTAATATTGTGCCTTTTTATCAATTATTATTGTTACATATATTTTCTTTCTCTAAATTTTCTTTTTCTTTTCATATTTCAATGTTTAAATTATTAATAACTATTATATTCATATTACTTTGCATTATATAACTTCATTGTTATTTTATTTCCTTAATTATGTTATTTTACCTACTTTTTCAATTATCTATGTATAAATTTCATTTTCCACGTCTCTCATCATTTCATTTTTTAATTCTATTCTGTAAAATTATTCACTTTATGTCATTCTGTTTATATTTTATTTTCTATACTTATTGGTTGTTATCTTGTTCTGTTCTTAGCCCTGATGAAGGCTAGAAACTCTAGCCGAAACGTTGGCACAATTAAATAAGCTACACCAACTTATTTGTGTTTCATTGGACCGCACCCCCAACCATCATCTCCTAGTACGTCATCCACAGTCAACTATCTCTCATAATTAAAAAAACCTACTAGTGCTCTTGGGCATCTCCTTTTACAAACCTTCCATATCTCATCCATAAAAAGCACAAACAGTAGTGGGCTTAGGCTGTCTCCCTGCTTTACTCCCTTATAAAAGTGGAAAGTCCGCGATGTCTGGCCATTAAGTCTTACAATGCCCTTTGGATATTGGTAAACTGATTTGATTGCACTTACCAAATTTCCTTGCACTATTGTTGTAATTAGTGTGTCCCATATCCTTTGTCTCTCGACTGAGTTAAAAGCCGCCTTTCGATCCAGAAATGCCAAATAGATTGCCTTTCTCCGGTCCACGCTTTCTCTACTACCATTCTCAAGGATATGTGGTCCTGGGTCTGTCTTCCATGTCTGAAAGCCACTTGCTCTTCTTCAATGTCTTGTTCCACAATACCCTGCAGTCGCTGCTCTAATACCCTAGAGTATATTTTGTGTACTACTGAGGATAGGCATATTGGCGTATAATTACCACATTCGCTTTGATTGCCTTTCTTGTAAATTGGGATTATGATTGTTTTTCATTCTCGTGGCAGCAACTAAAGATCCTAAATCTTTTGGAACAAAAGGCGTATGCAGCCTAATTTTGAGGTTTGGTGTTCAACCCTTGATCTACTCTTTGGATACGAATGCGAAGATTGAATTCATTAGTTCCACTTGATTAGATTATTTCCTCTAGTTGTTTTTGTTTTCGGACTACTGTTGTTTTTGTTTCTTATTTTCAAGTAAGAACTTTTTCTTTCTCATCTAGATTTAAAACTTCAAATCTACAAGAGCATAATCCGTTCAGCAATTACTACTGACTTGACGCTTATTGTTATTATTTTCTCACTATTGCGGGTCGAGTATCTGAGGGTGGGAGGAGGGGTGAGAGCCTAGAAGTCCAATCACCATCATATTTCTGTTTTTAATTTCCCTTTACCTAGGCGTCTGAAAAGAAGATGGCCTCGAGTTCTTCTTTAGAAATGTTATTGGAGTTCTATCAGTGGGTACATTCTCCACATGTTTTCATCATGTCACTATGTCACCTACAGCAAATTTACTTGTTGTATATATCGCACTAGTATTTCTAAAGTGACACAACTCAAAAATCGGTGTTTTTGAGTTATGACTATGAAAGAAATTGGTAAATATATCTTTATGAATCATCAAAACTGTATCAACCTAGCTTCAGAGCTTGTCCGCCAGAGGGCACTTGTGTCACTCTTGCTGCCTTAATGCTATTACCCCTCCATAGGCAAGAGTGTCACATTGTCAGTTGTCTTGAATTTTGAGTTGTGTCACTTTAGAAATACTAGTGCGATATTTGTATACAGTTGTAAATATCAATATATAATCAGGACATCAATAGAGTCCCCCCCCCAAACCATTCAAACAACCCAACTACACAGGCTCTTACATCCAAAACTATATTTAGTAACGGATGCCAAATAAGTTGTGAAATAAAAACACTGACGATGTCTGCGTAGACAGGGGGTCATGGTTTTGAGTGGTTACTGTTTGGTTTTTGAACACCTTACGATTGTTCAATATGAAGTGGTGATAGTCTATCAGGCCCTGAGTTTTTACTGTTTGTATGGAAATATCACGTTATAAGAAATGTTATCGTGTATGTTTTTTTTTTTAAATAATGGTTTTCTACTTTAATGGGCAAAAAATTTAATTTTAAAGACGGGCAATTTTTCTTCAGCACGTTCTGGATATGATGAGAGTTGTGGCAGGTGTCATCTTCAAACTTCTGGGGAAGGTGAGACGGTGACCGGAAAGGAAATACCGGACAACCTTGCGTTCTGCAAGGAGTACGCCCGAGGACTACGCGGGCTTCGAACTAAACTTTATTTTATGTACCTCTTTTGTGTAACAGTGTGAATTTAGTTAATAAGATTAAGCTAGAGTATTAAAGTTAAGGTATAGTCAACCTAGAAGGTCTTTTGTTTTATTAATTGATAAGAATTCATTTTTTTTTTCTTTTTTATTTTGGGTACGTATAATTCTTTTTATTATTAAACTTTAGTCAATATAGTTCTGTTGTTCTTTCTTATACATATACACTGCTTTCAACTTGCTAACTTACTTATGTTTTTTTGTTGTTCACGTAATATTACGATAATTCCACAGGTGGGTAGTAGAGATCGATGTTCGATACTAAAACATCGATGTTAAAAACATCGTCAAAAACATCGATATGTTTTTTTTAACCATTTCAGTAACATAAAGACTGTTTTAAAGACTACGCATGCTCCGGCCAGTCAGAAGTGCTTTTTCAATCAACCAATAGGACATGGACTCCAAAAAACATCAATGTTTTAAAATATCGTTGCTTACAATACCTTACTCAAAATACATCGATGTTTTTGAACAACTATTTCAGAAACATGAGGTCTGTTCCAACGATCACGCATTCTACGACCTGTCAGAAGTGGGTTTTGAAACTAAGAATCCGACATCGACTACAAAATACATCGATGTTATTAAAATATCGTTGCTTACAATACATTACCCAAAATACATCGATATTTAGGAACATCCATTTAAGTAACATAAGGTCTGTTCCAACGATCAAGCATTTTACGGCCTGTCAGAAGTGGTTTTTGACAGCAAGAATCGGACATAGACTACAAAAAACATCGATGTTTTTAAAAATCCTTGCTTACAATACATTACCCAAAAAACATCGATGTTCTAAAATCTCGTTGCATACATTGCATTACCCAAAAACATGGATGTTTTAAAATATCGTTGCTTACAATATATTTTCCCAAAAACATCAATGTTTTAAAATATTGTTGTTAACAATACATTGCCAAAAATACATTGTTGTTTTTTTGAACATCTATTTCAGAAACATAAGGTCTGTTCCGACCAGTCAGAAATGGTTGTTGGAACAAATAATGTAACTAAAAAAAACATCGATGTTTAAAATATCTATGTCCAATATTAAAATATCGTTGCATGATTATGAATTTGATAATTATATGAAGCTGTCCTTGGAACAGACCTAGTCTTTGAAAACTTTTTGAATTGGGTTCAATGGAGTTAAATATCAAAAAATCAATAAGAACAATTTAAAAAATAATATTTTATTTTTAAATCAAATATACAACACAAGATCGATCACATCATAATCAACAAATTTATGAATACATACATAGTGAAATAATGCTGTTATGTTGTTAAGTTACCACTATGTGGTCATTTTTATTTGTAATTGTTATACATTGCCAATTTCTGAACTGTATGGGTACTATATAACAATTTAAATATGTAACATACCTTTCAACATTATGAATACATAAATGGTGAAATAATGCAGTTATGTTGTTAAGTTAGCGCTATGTGATCATTTTTATTTGTAATTGTTATACATTGCTACATTGCATATTGGAGTCATCGTATCGAGGTTTTCGTTATTTACAAGGAAAAAAATAATGTGGCGCCTAAGGAGCGGTTTATTCTTTATTATTTTTTTTCCTTTTGCGATTAATTTTTTTTTTACTCTAACTCACCCCACTCTCCGCTGAATACAAACGATAAACATATAAATAAAGATAAATCAAAATTTGCTATTATAAACAGTTGTTCAATATAATAATATAATTATACATGTGAAGTCATTTTTCAAAATCAATATTTATTTTATTATGATTACTAGTATTAGTCAATTAGTGTTAGTGAAAAATTATATAAAAAAATCTAAAATGTCTCTATACGTGGCCGACAGTGGTGTGTTCGATATAAAGACGAGTGAAGCAAGCAATGGCCTGATGGTAGTTTTCTTCTACACCGTGTGGTCCGTTCCCTGCAACGTGACTGCTCCGATCTACGAAGACTTGGCAGATCGTTACAAGGATATTATATTCTTGAAAGTGGACATTGATGAAGCAGAGGCTCTGGCCGAGCAGTTCCAAGTATCCATTGTGCCTACATTCATCTTATTGATGAAAAGAAAGATATTTGAAGTAGTTCAAGGAGCTAAACCACGTCTATTGCAGAAACTGCTTCGCGAATACATTCTCAACAAGAATTCAATAAAGAAAAATTTTTAACCGTAAATATTATCAGGTACTTTATCCATGCTGAAAGTTTGTAATAATTTGTACTATATAATTTATTATGGATGGAATATGGTCCGGGTGCGGTCAAAAAAACTCAACTAGTAAATAATTATACTGTCGGAGTTGTCTGGTCTTAGGCGATTTCTCTAGCCTGATATACTCTTTACAGAAGGCCCACGACAAGGCGTATTCTATTATAGTTAAGAAAGGCAGGCCGTGCCAGGGGATGAGCCCTGGACACTGACTAGGTAGAGGAGGTCTAGGTGAGAGAGTCTGAGGCAGAGTAACAGTTTTAGTTCTAGTAGAACTGTCATGATAGGAGCCAGCTTACTAGTTGCCGAGATGAAGCGGACGGACTAGAACTGTCATGATAGGAGCCAGCTTACTAGTTGCCGAGATGAAGCGGACGGACCAGTGAAACCGTTAGGAAGTAAGTTACAATCTTAGTTGCGGAGATGAAGCCGACGGACTAAGATTGCTGGAGTAAGGGAGAGGAGATAGGCCATAGTCTATGGTGAGCATAATAAAAACAAACTCTTATGAGGATAGATTAGCAATAAACTTCTCTATCTCGAGCAGAGTGTAAGCCACCAGTGCTATGACTAGACCCGGAGAAGGCTTGATCTGATGGATCAATCCCGGTGACAATTGAAGGCCTCATGTGATCGGTTATCACTGAGAATTCACTCTTTTAACTCTACTTGAGATAGTTCCGTAGAATCTTATTGCTCGATCTCTTTTTATTTTATAATTAACATTCTTACATATTACATATTAACATATATACATTTATACAAGAGATCGTATTTTTATAATAATCAACTTATATACAATTATACAGCTTCTTAGACGCTTGTAGTGCTGGCCCCTGGCGGGATATAGCGGTACTCCGTGCCCGCTGACTGTTACAATACTATTTTATTGAGCCAACGTTTCGCCCCACGTTGCAGGGCTTCGTCAGGGCTAAAAAAGATACAAACACTTGACATAGTACAAAGAAGAAAAAACATAAGCGGAAAATTACAGGGGTATACAATGATAAGTAAAATATAATAAGAAAAATTAAAGGTTGTAAATAGAAAATGATAAGGGTAATAGTAACAGATAGATAAGAGATAAAATATTAAAGAAAGTTAAAATTAAGAGATGAAAAAAGAAAAGAATAAAATCAAATGATGTGACAGAATATAGCAACGGAGCAGTTTCCTCTCTTATCAGTCTTGTATGAGGATCCCATGTCAGTTGGATGCCCAGATGTAGTGCTAAGTAATGCAGCTGTTTGACAGGGATAACTGGGTTATTATTAAAGGATACTGTACTGGGCAGGAATTGATGGGTATACGACGAAGGGTAAATGTGATTTGGTTGGATTTATTTCTTGGAGAAGTTTGTCGGGGGGTGCGGTCAGCAAAAAACAACATAAATAAACAAAAACATATTTATTTATTTTATGCCGACGTTTCGACCTGAGTTTCAGGTCTTCATCAAGGGTTGTGGCGTAGAAGGAAGGCTTGCAACTCAATTTAAAATTAAATAATATTTTATAGTGACAAAAAATTAAAATAAAATAAAATTTTATAGTGACAAAAAATTAAAATTAAATAATTGGAGAAGCTTGTCGGGGGGTGCGGTCAGCAAAAAACAACATAAATAAACAAAAACATATTTATTTATTTTATGCCGACGTTTCGACCTGAGTTTCAGGTCTTCATCAAGGGTTGTGGCGTAGAAGGAAGGTTAGTAACTTCTAGTACACTTAGTTAGTTAGTAACCTGCCTTCTACGCCACAACCCCTGATGAAGACCTGAAACTCAGGTCGAAACGTCGGCATAAAGTAAATAAATATGGTTTTGTTTATTTATGTTGTTCTTTGCTGACCGCACCCCCCGACAAACTTCTCCAAGCAATAATCTACGGTCAACTATCTACACCTCATATTGGAATTTATGTTTAATCCTCCAGTTTTAGGACCATTCTTCAAGGGTGGTGATGTGGGATTGGAGTGTTTAGGGCACAATGGAAGGGTAATTATTCACTTTATTTTAAGTATTAAGATTTAGGAATTACCCACTGCAAAAGATGCAAAAATACTTTGAACATTTTAGCACAATCCCATTCTGAAAATTGAAAAGTGAACACATGCAGCTATGGATATATTATCCGCTATAAGGGGTTAGCGGGTGCGAGGACTGTACTGTACAGTACATTTTGTCCGTCATTGCAATTGTGTTGTTCGTAATACTCAAAATATTTTTTTTTAATAAAACAAAAAAGGCATTCACAATAAATATTTATATGCCTATTTACATTATATAAAGATAAGCGAAATGGAAGGCAACATATAATAAATAGTTAAATATGATAAGGGTATGTGGTCGATGTAAACAGACTGGAATAGATTCAATGCGGCTTTGGTTTGCGATTTTTTCATCAGATACTCGTTAATTTAATTACCCGGGTATATGATATCTTTATAAATGCATATTAATAATATATATTGTAATATTGAATAGCCTTAGACTATAGCCAGACTATACCACCTTAGCTGGACTCATATTAATACCTTATAATACCACAAGGCAGTCGAAGGGAGGAGACAAGGTAAAGTATATATAATACAGTTCGTGTAATATCTATGGATGAAGTACTAATTATATTTTAATGAAGGCATATCACAGGCCTCGAAGAATGGTGTTATAATCGGAGGATTAAAATAATTCCCAACAAATCCCATCAAATGACCTTTACTCTTCGTCGTAAACCTGCCGACTGCCCTACAGTATCCTTTAATAATGTGGCTCTTACCCCTGAGGAACAGATCCGCTTCCTTGGATTACATCTGGACAAACGACTAACCTGAAATCCTAAAACAAGACTGAAAAGACAGGAAACTGCACGTCGATTTCGACTATCACAGCACTTACTAGACAAACGGTCTAAACTTCCAACTCATTACAAAAGACTGATCTACATGACAATAATAAGGCCCATCTGGACATACGGAGTTGAGCTTTGGGGCTCCACTAAACCTTCGAATTCCTCTCGTATATAATCCTTACAATCTAAAATCCTTCATAAAATCCTCAATGCTCCTTACTTTGTCACAAATAAAATCATAAAGATCTTAATGTTCCCTATGTAACCATTATGATTACCATGATGGCCATGATCTAGCCCGAACCAGATATCACTCCTTCCATTATAAACTATCCAACTACTCAAACCTCCTTGCATCCTCTTCCATTCCTGACAATCCTCCGAGGCGCCTGAAAAGAAGATAGTCACGAGACCAGCTAATGTAAAATGTCATTAGAGTGCTACCAATGGGTCGTTGCTCTACACGCCTGTAGCACTCCAATTTAACTTAGATCAGATTTACTAAATGTACAAATCCTCAAAAAAGACAGGAAACTGCACGTAAATTTCGAGTATTACAGCACTTACTGGACAAATGGTCTAAACTTCCAACTCATTACAAAAGACTGATCTACATGACTGTAATAAGGCCAATCTGGACATACGGAGTTGAGCTTTCGAGCTCTACCAAACCTTCGAAATCCTCTCATATCCAAAATCTCCTCGAACCTCTTACAATCCAAAATCCTTCGAAAAATCCTCAATGCTCCTTACTTTGTCACAAATAAAATCATACACAAGACCTTAATGTTCCATATGCAACCGATCTAGTCCTGACCAGATATCATTCCTTCCATTATAAAATCCCTAACCACCAAAATTCACCATTTTCTAACCTTGCTTCCACTTCAATTCCTAATAATCCAGCGAGGTGGCTGAAAAGAAGATGTCCACGAGACCAGCCAAAGTAAAACGTCATAGAGTGCTACCAATGGGTAGTTTCTCTACACGCCTGTAACAATCCATTTTAACTGAGATCAAATTTAATAAATGTATCATAATGTAACAGTTGTAAATAGCAATAAATAATTAAAATTTTAATGAAGGGTACGAAAAAAAAATGTAATGTTTAATATAAATAAAAGAGGAGCAAGGTGGAACAGAAGTAAGGCGCAGCGCTTAATCCAAGGAGTCAGATTAGAATACCGTTGTAGTACATAATTATTTAATCTTTTACTGTAGCCTTGAGTCAACCCTGTGGGTTCATGAGCCCTCTTGGGTCCACCCAGCTTCATAAAGTAAGTAATCTTAACTTTAAAAAAACACTTGAGTGTGATCATGAACAAAACATCTCCTTGCACAACTGTTGTTCAAGAAACACTACTTACTTACAATGCAGTGAACCACTGACCCTTGATAGATTGTACCTATACAGATTTCGATAAGGAATTAGGTGAAGATAGTTGGCAAGGAGTACAGTTTAAATATATCTGGGCGAAAAATATATTCTTCTTCAAGAACTACTGGACCGATAAAACAGTGATTTGAACAATTATATAAATGATGTATGAGCACTTATCATTCGTTATTTAATATAGCTTTTTTGTTGTAATAAAAAATACATATGAAACTAAATGCAATTTTAATTATAAAGGCACACAATGGTCAAAATGATCTACTTAGATAAACAAAAAATATTTCATAAGAGGCCAAGATCATCGTTTCTGCTAGCATTTTAATCCTTCATCAGAGCTATGAACAAAAAATAAGATAACAACCAATGTTCTTATATGATGATGTTTTTTTTCTTAGCCCTGATGAATGATTGAAATTCTGCCCGAAACGTTGCCACTAACAAATAAGTTATTACCTATTTTTATTCTTCATTGACAGCACACCCAACCATCATCTTCTCTTTATATAAATCCACGGCCGATTATTAACTCAATTATTTTACCAAAAAGTATATCCTATAGCAAATTGAAAATTATATTGTAGGGGTATTCATGATCTCTAGTTTAACATGTTAGAGCGCGTTAAATGGAAAAACTCATGTTAAATGGAAAAAATTGCCTTCTTTTGCCGTGGTAAAACGAAATAATATGTAACATGGCTGAGAGTCTGTTACTTGGTCTGTTAAATGGAGAATGACGTTATACAAAAGACCAGTTGAGCTCGCCACCATTTTTGTTTGTTTTGTCAGGTTAGTTCTTTCGTCTTTGTGCTAGTTATTATTCCATACCACTGTTATTAAATCACAATGGATAACTTTAATAATACAACGGAGAAATAAAACAGAAGAGGTACTAGCAGACCGCCTTGTGTTGGATAGGGAGCGATTTGAATTTGAAAAGGAAAGGATTGCGGAGGAGCTGAAGCTTCGTAAAATCAAAATAAATATACAAAATAAAATTAAAACTAGAGCTTTTAAAGAAGTCCGATTGACAAAATAATTGAACTTAAAAATATTTATAATTACGTATGTATTCTTACTTATGTATATATTATTATTTATGTATCATTAATTAATTAAAGCAATTATAAATTATAAAAAGTGGAAATCATTTAAGACCTCAGCAGCCCCTCTCTCCCTCAAATAGATGTAAGCTTTTTATTTTTGTTCATGATTGATTTCATGTCAAATGGACACATTTTAAATACTTTTTTACCTCATTATCTCATAATCTAATAAAATTTGACACCAAAGTAGTTTCCATAAAGCTTCCTGGCACCTAAGAGGAACATCCAAGTTTTATTAAATTATGTTCACCAGTTTTGAAATTATATCTCCATAGCTTTCTAAATTGTTAATGGCTAGTTTTTTAAATACAAATAGCTCCACTCATGATTAAGGTAGAAACATGGGAGGAGTGACATTTTGTAGCTATTTAAATTAACTTTTACCTGACATGTAACATGCTATATATGCTTGTTAGAAAATTTTTCAAAGAAATTACTGAAAATAAGTGATTTTATTCTTAAACAATACATAAGGTTTGAAGATAGGGGGATAATGGGTTCATTAATACAATAAATACTAAAAAACTGGGTTATAGACATAACAACTTTTATTAGATATCATTTTTCTTAGAACATAATAATTTTATTCAAAGTTGCACAACAAAATATTGAAAATTAGTAACAACCTAAACTCAAAAACTTTCAATACAGTTGTCAATTAGCTCATCTTCATTCTCTTCATCACAAGTTTAAAGATCAACAAGACACTCATAAGCTAAACTTTCACACAAATTCCACTTTTCACTCACTCTAGGCATGTTTTAATTAATTACTTAAATCAAAACTGAAGTAAACAATAGCATGAGGGTCTGGAAGGAAGGTTATAAACATAAAAGCTTATACAACAAGTTGCTGAGAAAATCCGCTAGGGGCTCTTATGCATTTAACGTTTAACATGACTTCAAATAGGACTGCTCACAATCCTATAGTTATAACATTTAACATCGTAAAACATTTAACATTTAACACAACATCATGAATACCCCTTGTATATCCCGGTTTTGTCTGATTCACCTTGTATTTACAAATATTGAATACATAGTAGGATATCTTCTGATAAACAATCCAATATTAAACTATATAACCTTCTAAAAGAAGTTTTTCCCTCAGAGATACAATGTTCGATAGTACTGTCTGGTAAGTTTAAATATAAAATCAATTTGGAGATATAGTACAGCATCGAACCGGAGATCCTCTGAGAGGAAATTCCAATTACGGGAAGAAGATCCCGAAGGGAGATACACTGACGGTATCGGAGAAGCTATCCTCTTCGGAAGGAGCTAATGGGCCATCCTGAGAGAAGACAGCGGTAGGGGAGGCTTTTAGCCGTTGAGGAAATGGACAAATGTTCCGATACCAATCCTCTACTTATTGGCCCAGAACACTACCTCCGGGCATCTAGTCTTCTCTAACGCTGATGGAATCGTGTATCGGGGCAGTTAAGCTTCTTACTCTCCCAGGAGCTTCTTGTTTCTCTTCACTTACCAAAATTAAAAATTGTTTAATTCTTTTGTTTAGATAATCAATAACACGATTCCACAAAGGATTTATTTATTTTCTGCTGACTTTTCAACCTTTGTTGTAGGTCTCCATTAGGGTTGCTAGGTGGTAGTGTAATGAGAGAGCTTTAAAAAAATAAATTTTTTTAATTGTTCTCTGAGGAGTAACCATTTATTTATTATCTGCTGACGTTTCGACCAACGTTGTAGGTCTTCAATAGGGCTGTTAGGTGGTAGTGTAAACAGCGACCACTGGAAAAAACAATTTTTTGGGGGCTCTGAGGTGTTACAACTATTAATTTATTTTCTGCCGACGTTTTGACCTACGTTGTAAGTCTTCATCAGCGTTATTAGGTGGTAGTGTAATCAGAGATATCTAAAAAAATAAATTTTTTGAGGGTCCTCAGGTACCAAGTATTTATTTATTTTCTGCCTACGTATTGACCAACGTTCTAGATCTTCATCGGGGTTGTTAGGTGGTAGTGTAATCACAGATATTTAAAAAATTTGACGGGCTCTGAGGTGTACCAACTATTTATTTATTTTCTGCCTACGTTGTAGGTCTTCAATAGGGCTGTTAGGCGGCGATGTAATCAGAGATATCTAAAAAAATAAATTTTTTGAGGGTCCTCTGTAAGGTACCGACTATTTATTTATTTTCTGCCTACGTTGTAGATCGTTGTAGACCATCATCGGGGCTGTTAGGTGGTAGTGTAATCACAGATATTTAAAAAATTTGACGGGCTCTGAGGTGTACCAACTATTTATTTATTGTCTGCCTACGTTTTGACCAACGTTGTAGATCTCCATCGGGGCTGTTAGGTGATAGTGTAAAGAGATAGGAAAAAACAAAGACCTATAAATTAAGACTACTTGGTAGAAACATTGGCAGGAATTACATAAATAGTAACCCTTCAGCGAGCCTTGAAAAAATTGATTTTTCGTAGGGCTCTCTGTTTACACTACCACCTAATAGACCTGACGAAGACCTACAACGTAGGTCAAAACGTCGGTAGAAAATCAATAAATAGTTATTACTAAGTTTTCTTCCTTGTTGACCACAGCCCTTAGCATCTCCTTAAAATTATATATTAATTTTCAAATATGTATATATAATTCTTATTTTTCTCATCTTCGTAACTTGAATTAGAAAAAATGTTGATAGTCTTCAAATACGAAATGAAAAATTCGATTAAAATCACAAATAAAAACAAACAGTAAAAATACTTTAATTTAATAAATTAAAAGGTAAGAGCTAGAGGGAATCTAAAAAAAAAAAAAAAAAAAAAAAAAAAAATCAGAACTACTAAAACAGTTCTAATATTCCATTATTCGTTTTACTTCATAAAAAAAAAAATTACGTAGGAATATCTAAGCCAGAGAATAAACTCCATTGTAATACAACAATAGCTATATACTAGAGCCAGGGATATATAACTTATTCTAACAATGTTTTTTTATTTTAATGTTGAAAGTTCTGTTTGCTTTTGAGATGGGAGTAAACTTCAAAGCTCACCAGTTTTTAATATTTCTTACTCCTTTGTGGTCATGGCAGGTGGAATGCTATATAAAAAAAAAAAGTCTAATAAGAAAATTTCAATTCCAAAAGAGCTAAAACGAAATATTATCACTTTTATATTTAATATCATTTCTTATTTATTTATTCATCAATTTTAAAAGTGTGATTACATTTGAAATTGTTTGTAGCTTTAGTCTATTTTTTTTATAAACATCTATTACAAGTACATTCTCTTTGTGAATACGAGGTGATAAAAAAAATGAATACATTGATTGCCATGTGTTAACGCCATATTTTATAATTGATTTGTGTTTTATTATTAATACTATTTAATTAGTATTAGTGTTTAATTTAATTACATTTATTTTTATTTATATTATTTTAATTGAAATTAGCCATTTGAGAAGAAAAATATGTAATTATATTTGTGTGTTATAATTAAGTTACAAAAGACTGATCTATAGGGTGTTTTTTTGAGCCCAATAGAACTTGAAATTGTAAAAAATAACACAAAAAATTTAATTGTAATCAAAATTTTTTTTTTATTCGAAAGATCAATACGTGACATTAACATTTGAAAATGATTTCGGGCATATGGG
>NW_027111267.1:182172-187146 GCF_000696795.3 Halyomorpha halys | reverse complement strand
TCTTTCGAATAAAAAAAAAAATTTTGATTACAATTTAATTTTTTGTGTTATTTTTTACAATTTCAAGTTCTATCGGGCTTAAAAAAACACCCTTTACATGACTATTATAAGGCCTATCTGGACATACGGAGTTGAGCTTTAGGGCTCCACTAAACCATCGAAATATGTTAACGCCATATTTTATAATTGATTTGTGTTATATTATTAATAGTATTTAATTAGTATTAGTGTTTAATTTAATTACATTTATTTTATTTATATTATTTTAATTGTAATTAGCCATTTGAGAAGAAAAATATGTAATTATATTTGTGTGTTATAATTAAGTTACAAAATACTGATCTACATGACTATTATAAGGCCTTTCAGGACGGAATTGAGCTTTTGGGTTCCACTAAACCTTCGAATTCCTCACATATCCAATCTTTAGAATCCTAAATCTTTAATGCTCCTTTGTCACAAATCAAGCCATCCATCAGGACCTCAATGTTCCATATGTTGCCGATTTGGCCAGAACCAGATACCAATCCTTCCATGGAAAACTTCCCAACCACCCAAATCCACTTGTTTCTAACCTGGTTTCTCCTTCATTACCTAATAATCCTCCTAGGTGTCTGAAAAGAAGATGGCCTCGGGATCTTCTCCTCTAGAAATGTTATTGGAGTTCTATCAATGAGTAGATTCTCCACACGTTTATATCATGTCACTATCTCACCTAGAGCAAATTTACTTGTTGTATATATGTTACACAGTTGTAAATAACAATAAATAAATTATTAAAAAAAAATAAAATAATTAAGTAATAGAGACTAAGGGTTGATAATCGTTGCTAAGACGTCACCTAGCAATAGATCGACCATCTTCCTTTTTAAATGAGTTGTCATGATAGTGTGTAACCAGCCCTGTCTGTGTGCTTTTGGTATTATACATTGACATTGTGAATGTGTTAATCAACATCAAGTCCGGGACCAGATCTTTTCTGAGTTTCTGGCCTCTTGAGTGCAATATGAATTGTTGCTAATTAATCGGTTTGTAATTCATTAAAATAATTAGACCCCGTCTGTTCTTAATAAGTGCCGGTGTGACCATCTTGGCTTTTGGATGTTTGGACTATCGATGAGCCATTGCACCAACCTTGGACCATTGCAGCGGTGTATTTAGCTACAGAGCTGCGAACTACACATCTCGACAAGCAAAATATCTTCCTCTGACCAATCGGAGTGGATTAACCTTTCGTCGACCAGTGTTTATTTTAAATTGTATTTTTTGTAAATTTGTCTCTTTTGTTTTCTTAATTTATTGATCTTATTTTATTTTTATCTAAAAGGCTTTTTATTTTTACATGTTTTCATTATTTTATAACTCTTTTGTTTATTTTAGTTTTAGCTTTCAAAAAAATCCTACCCCCAACATATTCCCTTATAATCCGCTCCTACCTCACTGATAGAACCTAGCCTACTCATCTCTCTTTTCTCAGTCCGCCGGTGTTCCTCAAGGTAGTATCTTAGGTCCCATTCTTTATACGGTTTATACAGCTGACATCCCAACCTACCCTAACACAGTCCTAACAACATACGCTGATGACACATGTATACTTTCTGTAAACAACGACCCAACTAATGCATCACAAACACTACAGGCACACATAACATCTATTGAAGAATGGTGTAAAAACTGGAGAATCAAATTAAATCCTGACAAATCCCTCTAGATCACCTTTACTCTCCGTCGTAAACCTCTGCCCTCCTGTCCTACAGTATCCTTTCTAAATACACCACTAATGCCTGTTGAACAGATTCGATACTTAGGACTCCATCTTGAAAAGAGACTTTCTTGGAATCCACACACAAGACTGAAACGACAAGAAACTGCTCGTAGATTCCGTGTGCTACAACACTTACTTGACAAACGCTCTAAACTTCCCATTCACTACAAAAAATTAGTATACACTACAATAATCAGACCAATTTGGACATATGGAATTGAGCTCTGGGGCTCCACCAAACCATCAAATTCTTCCCGTATCCAATCGTTACAATCCAAAATCCTACGTAAAATCCTTGATACTCCTTATTACGTCACAAATAAACTCATTCACAAAGACCTTAACATCCCATTCGTTGCAGATTTGACCCAAAACAGATATGCGTCTTTTTATTCCAAACTCATTAACCATCGTAACCCATTAATTCTTAATCTTTCATCCTTAACAATCCCTGATAATCCTCCGAGGCGTCTGAAAAGAAGATGGCCACGGGACCTTCTAATTTAAATTAATATTTGAAGTACCACCAATGGGTGGTTCCTTCCCAAGATTTTGAAGTGTATATGAAACATACTACATATTTACCTATTGTATTATTTTGTACAGTTGTAAATTACATTACATAAATAATTAAAAAAGAAGCTTAAATTGACCGTATAAAAGTTTATATCCGAACCAGCTAGTTGTTTGTTCTTTTTAAGGCCTTCCAACAAAAAGACAGTCAATTTGAGGTGGCTTTACATCATGTATACATATAATATATTGATTGCCATATATAAACATAATGTATTGATTGTCATGTATACAAATAATCTAAAATTTACTACATAACATTATTTTAAAAATGTTGTGCTCAATTTCTAAACAGAAATTGAGAAAATTGACGAAATGAGGATACCAGTAAATGTGATAAACTCGAAACGTGGTACAAAAATATAGAATAGCGTTTTGTTCTAAATGGAAGTTTTTTCACCTCAAAATATTTTTTTTTTTGATAGATTGATAGATTTATTTATTGATAGATATTACAATCTGCCACACAGTTGTGGGCAATAGGTAATAGTGATGAATGATCTCATACATACTAAATAAAATAAATAAATAAAAAAAAGAAAAGGAGAACATAATTAAACTATCTGTATGAAAAATAAATAATAAAATAACATAATGATAAAATAATATATACAATATTTACACAATCGACCTGAGGATCCCTGAGCCCACTCTATCCCCCATGTGTTCTGAGCAGGGGTAGAGCTGAGCTCAAGAGATCCCAGCGCCTCCCTCTCGCCGCATCACTGGTAATGAGCCAGTGGAGGCTGAGCAAGGACCTCAACATATTAATAAATAAACACAAACAACTTCCTAAAAGTTAGTTATAAAGTATATCCTATAGAAAATTAAAATTGTATCGTATATTTCGGTTTTTGTCCGATTCACCTCGTATATACAAATATTGAAAAATAGTAGGATATCTCTCAATATATAAAAGAGAGCTGTTGAATCTTTGTCCTCGATAGATTTTGTTATTACAAGACCGATTTACTTGGGTTTTTTTTTCTATATTTTCCCTTTCGCCGTGGGAAGCTTTAAAGATGATGGAATCCCGAGATTTTGGTGTAGATAAAGTTATCAAAAATTTAAGCTTTTTTTTTTTTTTTTTTTTTAGAGAATAAAACATCATATTTGTTTCTAGTTTCGTCTTAAAGTACCAAATATCATTGTCTTAGAAAATTGATAATCATAAATTTTTCACCAGGATTTATTTAAAGGATTTTTTTTCGGTGACTATTTTTCATCGTTGATAACTCCTCTACATTTTATCCGATTTCTGCTTTAATATAACCGCTGGAAAGCTGAATTTAATGTCTAATATGCCCTTATAAAATAAAGTAAGGGTTTCAAATAGGAGAAAACAAATCAGACGTTTTATTTTATATCTCCGGTTCTGATTTGCTTTGTTATACAGGGTTTGTGCTCTTTGGTGCAGTTTAGAGAACCCTACACCACTCCAAAGTTTGGTGTAGATTGGTCGAGTACTATTGAAGTTATTACTATTTTTCAAATTTTTAAAAAGCAATCAAAGGCCGAAATATCAGACTAAAAAATTTTATTTTCTGATTTTTTCGAAAATTCATAAGAAAGGTTTTCGCGGGTTGCTAAAAATTAATATCAACTTTGGTTTACTACTAAAAAATCTCTTACTACACTTTCATCAATATTTTGAAAATTTTGAGACATAGAGAGGGTTTTTTAAAAAAAAAAACTAGGTAGCATATACATGAAAATATCTTAGATAATAAAATTGCATTAAATAATAAGAAAATATAGTTATTCAATCTATTTAAAAAAAAATTATTTCAAATTTCAGTTATGAAAAATGTAAGTAAAACACTAGAATGAAGAAATAATATAAAAAGTTGTATAGTTATATAAGCCAAAATGAGTAATTAGTAAATAAGACAATAGCATA
The DNA here is from genome assembly GCF_000696795.3 of Halyomorpha halys. NCBI lineage: Eukaryota > Metazoa > Arthropoda > Insecta > Hemiptera > Pentatomidae > Halyomorpha > Halyomorpha halys. The sequence goes on along the minus strand of NW_027111267.1, from coordinate 182,908 downwards.
TAGTAAACATTACTTAATAATGTGGGTAAATATATATATTTATATATTGTGGATAATATATATATATAAGTGGGTAAATATATATATAGAAGGTGGTGGGGGGTGCGGTCAGTAACAGACACAAAAAAATAATAAACTATTTATTTACTGCCAACGTTTCTTTTTTTAAAATTCCCAGTTTGGTGGTCCCTTTAAAAATTGTTAGATCGTTTGAGGTCCTCTTTAATAAAAAAGAAAAGTGTAGCGAATAATTTTATTCTTTTTCTTACAAACAATTATGCATTTACAAAACATTAGGTGTAATGTAAAATTTTATAATTCAATTGAATTAACTTAAAATTCCATTTTTTTTTTCAAAACAACTATCTCTAAAAATAGAAATATTACTTAAATACATTAATATTACATGATTCCACAATATCATCTCGAGTCTTATTTCTTTCCAAGAATCCTGAATATCAGTATCAGGTAAACCCTGTTTGCCATTTGAAGTCTAATTGTTGTAAATAATTTTTAAAAAAACAACCGAATTTGAACCTTTTTTTTGTTAGCGATCTCTACTCTATTTTTTTTTATTTATTGAAGAGAATTAATAAAATCGGCCACAAATATTATTGTTCAAAATATAACATTCATAAAATATATACAGAAATAGAAGATACAAACAAAAAAACAAAAAATAGAAAAAAATGTAAATAATAACAATTAAAAGAAAATAAATTAATTTATAATAAAA
>NW_027111267.1:173650-181637 GCF_000696795.3 Halyomorpha halys | reverse complement strand
TATATTTTAAGCTTGATTAACAAATTGAATATAATTATATTTTTACACTACCTGACCCGGCAAATGTTTCGCTACTGCTATATTTGAGGATGTGCATAGATTTAAAGAACACTAGCGATAGTTTGATCTAAATGATTGTGTTTAGTAAATATGAATTATTTGAAAATACTTTATTATATGGTTTGGTAACATTAATTAAATCATTCATAGAATTAGTAATACTTTATTCTTATTCTTCGAAAAAAGCCGAATCGATTAGTATATAATAACAAGAAGGCATATTTTCTGAGCTACAAACCAAAAACATGGTAAAAGGGAACATTTTGAAAAAAACAGTACGAAAATCGGTCTAATAATTCAAAAGTTTTTAATGGACAAGGATTTTACCATTTCCGTTTATATATAAATAGATTATATATTTATATTTTTTCATGGACGTAAAAAATAATATATAAATATTTTATACACCCAAACGAGAACCTTAATTATGATAAATGAAGAGCCAAATTTGACGAACAGTTGAACTTCAATGTTTGATTACTTGAAATTGGCTAAATTAAATTTGAACTACATCTAGATCGACGAGTATATAAAATATTTATAAATTTACAAAGTAACGAACCTTGATAGAAGTAAGATATTTTTCAGAATTATCCAAACGACTTTCCATAATTGAGCGATAGCCCAATTTCGCATTTTGCCAATGACAGAAGAAGGAGCGAGGGAATGAAGAGTTATCAATCAACGATCTATTCAGCTCTGATTGCGGCACGGTCTCCTCCAATCATATTGTCCACAGAATATTCTATATTTTGATTGGCCTCTAAGTCTTCCTTTCTTTTTGTATTGTCCAATCACAACTGAGGATTGTCATTAAAGTGCATCGTAAAAACTTATTGGAATAAATATCCCTGCTTTGATTGAACATAGGCACATTTGACAACAAAAAATATATATAAAGAGGATAGTCAGGATTGCGGCAATAAAAGGCTGCTTTTTTTTTTAATCGAATTTACTAGCCTAAAAAAAAAAACAACACGTGTGTGGACGCAAAGATTTGTTGCTTCCTTTGTCTACCAAGCTTTGTACTAGTCTAGGATTTGCGGCAAGTGGCCAATGTTTAGATCCAGCATTACAATCTATCGAATACTATAACCGCAAATTTTGATTTACCTTTAGTTATATACTTATCGTTTATACTTGCCCACGCTCAGCGGAAAAGGGGGGTAAGTTAAAGTAAAAGAAAAAAATAAATATAGTCTTAAAAGGGAAAAAAGAAGGAAAAAAAAATACAGAATAAATTCTTCTTAGGCGCCACGTTATTTTTTTTTTTACTTAAAAATAACGAAAACCCCGAAACGATGACTACATTATACCACTATATAAACAATAATCGAATTATTTCCACCGGCGAATACCTTTACATGTAGATAAAAGAAAACCTAGGAGTGATACCTACCCACTTGTGGAATTATCTTAATATTACGTGAGAAACAAACAAAACATAAGTAAATTAACAAGTTGAAAGCAGTGTATATGCATAACTATATGTATACGATATGTAAAAAAGTTTAATAATAATCAGAAATATATGTACACAGAATGAAAAAAACAATTCTTATACTTTAAAAAAAAAATAATACAAGCAAAACTTATAGGTTGACTTAACCTTAACTTAAATGCCCTAGTTTAACCTTATTAACTAAATTGACAATATTATAAGAGGAATATAAAATAAAAATAAAGTAAAGCTTAGTTTAAATCTAATGTAGTACTTGGGCGTACTCCTGGCAGAACACAAGGTTGTCCGATATCCCCTATTCGGCCACTGTCTCACCTTACCCAGAAGTATGGAGATGACCCCTTGCTACCACTCTCCTATCTTGGATGGGCTGAAGAAACGTTGTCACACATTGCACTATATCTACACTTCTAGCATTAATGGCCGTCCATTGGAGTAAGACACCATAATTTAACAAAACAAAACATTAACGATAACATCTTTTATAAGGTGATATTTCGATACAACAGTCAAGACACAGGGCCTGATAAACTATCAGCACTTCATATTGAAAAATCGTAACGTGTTCAAAAACCAAAAAATCATCTTCACAAAATCACGCCCACTCGTCTCAACACATCATGCTAGTGTTGTCTTTTCACCATGACAACCGTAACACCCCTTGACTACGCAGATATTGCTAGTATTTTTATTTCTCCATGACAACTGTAACAATACCTCAAACACATTTTTGTCAGATATGCCATTTTTTAAGCAAGGGGCATAAACCTGGTTTCCTTCAAAGCAATAGGGAAGCCAAACAGGCCACGCCCACGGTGCTTAGGTTTAGACGTTAACTGAGGTATTAAGGTTAATCTTATCCTGTATACTTTACGATTCATTAAACAAATAACAATTTAAGGAAGAAAAAAATTGTGTTTTTTAATTTAGTTCAAATCCTAAATTAATTTTAGGACACCCTTTATTGCCTATGCATTAGCAATGATAAAGACTAATTCATAATGTTATAAATATGATTATGTGAATTGTTTTTAAATTATATTACCTTAAGTAGTCTCAAATTACTGTCAAAAAGAAACAATTTCGAACTCACCTGAAAGAAAAGAAAGAAATTATTAGCCAATAAATGTATGATTTGTTATTAAAAAAAATTTTTTTTAATGATTTATTTATTGTATAAATATATATAAATTCATCTTAATAATGGACAAACGCTTCCATCTAATAATGGCGATGTTTTAAAGAACAGTGGTTAAGGATAATGACTCCTGAGTGCTTTGTCCGGAAAGTCTTAGCTCGGTACCGTACCGCTAATGAGGGCGTCACGGTGAGTGCGTTCCCGGTCAGCTTCAACCGAACCTTTAACTCTGTCGCTCTTTTAACTGTATATATACACAAAGCAGAACATATATGTAATATTATAATATAATTTATCATGCAATACAATCACATATCCCGTTTATTGTTTATAACTTTCGTTGCTTTTGAGTTCTACTACAAGCTTTTTAAATACCACTGAATACTTTCAGAATAACCTGTATACATGTATGTATAGTGATACACATGCATACCGCTTGTTCCGAGAAAGGTAAAATGCAAGAATAAAACAAAAAATTATCACTACTTTTTTAAATTATAAAATATATTTAATGTTGTTTAAATAATAATTTAAATTTTATCCATTTTAGTCTCAAAAACAATTATTTTCTTTATAATTGACACTTTTTTGAGACGGGTTAATGTTGATTAAATAAATAATTTAAATTTTATCCATTTTTGTCTTAAAACTTTTTATTTTCTTTACAAGTCCGACGTTTAGGCCATCCTCAGGGACTTATACAATTTTTGAACTAAATAATTTAAAAACATAACTTTATGCAGGCTATTCTGCCCAGGTCAATTCAACAATTTCTCCAATTAGTCGATTATCACATTAAAATAAAAATTCTTTATCACAGTCACATCTTTGTTTAAATTTATCACATTTAACAGAAGATTGTTGTGATAAATTTAAACAAAGAATTCTAATTTTTGTTTTAACGTGAAAATTGACTAATTGGAGAAATTGTTGAATTGACCTGGGCAGAATAGCCTGCATAAAGTTGTGTTCTTAAATTATTTAGATTCTGTCAGTCTGCTGGTGTACCTCAGGGTAGTATCCTCGGTCCTATCCTTTATACAGTTTTCACAGCTGACATTCCAACCCATCCTCACACAATCCTCACCACGTATGCCGATGACACATGTCTATTCTCAGTGAACAATGATCCTTACATTGTATCCCAAACCCTCCAATCCCACATCACCACCCTTGAAGAATGGTGCCAAAACTGGAGGATTAAAATAAATTCCAATAAATCCTACCAAATCACATTTAACCTTCGACGTAAACCCATGACCTCTTCCCCTACAATATCCTTTAATAATACCCCACTTATTCCTGTCGGACAGGTCCGTTACTTAGGACTACATCTCGACAAACGACTGACATGGAATCCTCATACAAGACTAAAAAGACAAGAAACTGCTCGTAGATTCCGACTATTGCAATATTTACTAGACAAACGGTCTAAATTGCCAATCCATTACAAAAGACTGATCTACATGACTATTATAAGGCCTATCTGGACATACGGAGTTGAGCTTTGGGGCTCCACTAAACCACCAAATTCCTCCAGAATCCAATCCTTACAGTCCAAAATCCTTCGTAAAATCCTTAATGCTCCTTACTTTGTCACAAATCAAGTCATCCATCAGGACCTCAATATCCCATATGTTGGCGATTTGGCCAGAACCAGATACCGTTCCTTCAATAATAAAGTTCTCTACTAACCTGGCTTCTCCTTCACTACCTAATAATCCTCCTAGGCGTCTGAAAAGAAGATGGCCTCGAGATCTTTTTCTCTAGAAATGTTATTGGAGTTCTATCAGTGGGTAGATTCTCCACATGTTTTTATCATGTCACTATGTCACCTACAGCAAATTTACTTGTTGTATATATGTGTATACAGTTGTAAATATCAATAAATAAATTATTTAAAAAAAAAAAATATTTTTTGGAGAATATTCTTATTTTTTTTATTCGAATGTAAAGTAATCAAACGTAAATCTATTTTAAAGGTGGAAAACAATTCAACATAAAACTGCTAGCAATTGGAAGGATTGGATATATGGGCGAGGGATTTAGGCAGAGCATTAAAGAGAGCCCTTGGCAGTTATACCCACCTGCTTCATATCGATAAATGAGTTTCGATTTATTTTAATGTCGATTGCCCAACCACTGGGGCTACGCTTCCATATTCAACAACTGCAGGTTTAATTAAAAAACATAAAAAAATAATATACAACCAATATTCAACTTCAAAACAATTTAAACAAAAAACTGACGAATGAAGAGTATAAAACTATTTTTAATTAAATGTAAGTTTTCTACCAATGTGTATTTTCAAACTCATTTAAACACACTTCCAAACAATACGGTATTTTATGTTTTTGTAAAGTATCTTATATCGCTTATTTAATAATAATAATAATCCAGATTTTGAAAGTGGGTAGCTCCTTGGTAAGGCAATGATCTACTAAATCCAACGACCCGGGTTGGAAACAAGATGTGGCAGATAATAATAATTATTAAAATTGTTACTTGTAGCCGTTGAGTCAGCTCTGTAGATACGGAACCCTGTGGGTCCACCCAGCCTTATGAATCTGGTGGTCGGGCATGATTCTTACCAAATTAACTCCTTGAACAACCGTTGGTCTAGTAACGTACAGCGCTACTGACCCTCCATGGGTTGTAGCGGTACGGTCTTAATTTTTTTTTTATTGATCCCACAGATTTTTTTTTTTTTTAAATCGCTATTTAGCCTCAACTATACATTAAAATTTATTTATTTATTTTTGTATTGGCACTCAAAAAAGCAATACTGTTTATAACCATTATTGTTTTAACATGACGTCATTTCGACATAAACATATTATCTACTTAGTGGGAGTGTTGCTATAATTTATTTAATTTTTTAAAAGTTTTCTTTGTTATTTAAGAAATTATCTATTATAAATTATATCCCTTATCGTTCTTTTGCAGTACCTAATAGCATAAATACTCCTCTGAAGACTTCACAAAAGTTGTTTATCCAAATGTCAAAACTAGAAACATTTGGTCAAAACTTGCTAGAAGGGATCTAAAATTATCCAAAAAATTATAGGTTATATTCTTGTGAAGATCGCTTCCACGTAAGTATAATGCACGATCTAAATTGTAAGTAAGGCCAATCTGGACATATGGAGTTGAGCTTTGGGGCTCCACTAAACCTTCGAATTCCTCTCGTATTCAATCCTTACAATCCAAAATCCTTCGTAAAATCCTCAATGCTCCTTACCTTGTCAAAAATAAAATCATACATAAAGACCTTAATGTTCTCTATGTAACCGATCTATCCCGAACCAGATATCACTCCTTCCATTATAAACTCTCTAACCACTCAAACCCGCTAGTTTATAATCTTGCATCCTCTTCCATTCTTGACAATCCTCCGAGGCGTCTGAAAAGAAGATGGCCACGAGACCAGCTAATCTAAAATGTTGTTAGAATGCTACCAATGGGTAGTTTCTCTACACGCCTGTAATACACTAATTTAACTTATATCAGATTTACTAAATGTATTATAATGTACAGTTGTAAATAGCAATAAATAAATATTAAAAAAAAAAAAAGTTCATTAGAGGTTATATTCATTCCAGAAGACAACATAAAGAAAGTAAAAACGCCATAATTTTGCCTTCCAGTTGGAAAACGAATATGAAAAATCATGTTCGATATAAAATAATTGAAAAATAATCCAAAATTGGAGTGTAATAACTGGCTTTTGTTCACCACTTGCGCTTTTGTACTATTAACAGTTACATCAGAAACCTTCTTGATTGAGTTGTTAATCCGTTAAGTAATTAAAATAATTGTTTTTTGTTCTATAATATATACAACTTGGAGAAGGTTGGACCGAAGACCACCAGATGACCAGCCGATGGACTAGAGTGGAGTGAGGGCAATGGCCTAACATAACTTGAAGGATTTTATCCAACCTTCGGCCTCTCCACCTTACACCAATCTCTTTTATTACCGTAATAAACTTTATATCTTTCTTTTTATAATTTAATAGTGATTTATCTTTATAATGCTCATAAAATACTTTAGTGTTATGCGATATTATTTAGGGATTTTTCAGGATTAAAAAGTTATTATCTAGTTTTTACTAAGTCGAAATATCTCGACTTATTAATTAAGCTATAATATACATCGAAGTTATGTTTTCATGCTTTATTTAATGTAGTTTAGTTTCGGCATTTATCAGATTCCTCCAATCCTCCAGGGCCGTTCCATCACAAGCTGGACAAAGCTCCTGTGGGTCCGAAGTATGTTTGTGTGGACCGACATTTAGAGTAGTTGCATATTTACAGGAAAGTCGTAGTTGGGCAATTATTCTCAAGTGAGTTATAGGGCAACTAATTTTTAGTTAGCTTTGAGGAGCATCCGTTTTAATGAAGACCCTACCGTAGCACGGGCTATAGGTCCATTCTCGTAATAACAAGAGGTCTTTATCCTTGATTTCCTATAGCTTTCTAAGATCTCCATCATCCAGATTTTCATACTTACCAGTTCATTGAACAATATCGGAGCTAGCGGTTGATATTAAGGTCTTTATGCTTCAGATAGACTTACAACTATATTGCTTTATAAAAATAACAATTACAAAAATATCAATAATTAGATTTTACATAATTTTTTGTTCTGAAAAATTCATATTTTCGACTTAAACCCAATGACCGCACTTCAAAGAAATATTGGAACACCCACTCAAAATTAACTAAAATATATAACTAAAACTAAAATAGGTTAGGTTAGTAAATTAAAAAAAAAAAAAAAAGATGAATGTCATTAAGTAGTATAATCTCCAATTTATATTGTGGAAGCTAACCAATAATATTCAATTCAATAATAATCAATTCTGAAAGTAAAAATATTTTAATGTTAGGAGAAGTTTGTCGGGGGGTGCGGTCAGCAAAGAAGAACATAAATAAACAAAACAATATTTTTTTATTATATGCTGACGTTTCGACCTGAGTTTCAGGTCTTCATCAGGGGTTATGGCGTACCTACCTTCAACGCCACAACCCCTGATCCAAACTCAGTTCGAAACGTCAGCATAAAATAAATAAATATTGTTTTGTTTATTTATGCTGTTGCTGACCGCACCCCCAGACAAACTTCTCCAATCATTAATCTACAGTCAACTATCTACACCTCATTAAAAATATTCTAATTTTTTTTCTGTTTGATATCGATATCAAACTTTGGCAGCTATAATAAAAGAAATATCGATATTTAATTTTTGTTTTTGATTGATAGATTTATTTATTGATAGATATTACAATTTGCCACACAGTTGTGGGCAATAGGTAATAGTGATG
>NW_027111267.1:154860-172488 GCF_000696795.3 Halyomorpha halys | reverse complement strand
GCTGTACATGAGTCCAGTGGTATCAGATAATATAATATCTAATACATAAAGTCGTATAAATTTATAATCAATACAATATTTTTCAGCTCGATTCTAAAATAAGTAAATATTTGAACTAGACCATAAAACTCTTTGGACCAGCCGCAATGGAATGCATATATAAAGGATTCACGGTCTAGAAGGTACTCTCGGACAGAAGACAATATATAAGAGGGACATGGGAGGGCCCCCTCCTATTGGAAATTTAGATGGGGAGGGGGGTATGCAGATTTACAGCTGTCCCCAGGCTACTTTATTCAACAGCATCCTCTGTGGTCCCTGCCCGAGGGTTCACTCGTCCCCATCTTCAGTGAGCCCATTGGTCCGCTAGGTGGAATTCAATTAGGACACCTTTCGACTCCATCCACTGGATAATCAACGCTAAATTAAAAGTAATAGTTCTCTGCATCGTATTTTATGATGAACCCAATAGTAAATAAAGACTTATTACAACATAAATATTTTTTTTTTTTTTAATATAATGCTCATAAAATACTTTAGTGTTATGCGATTTACAACTGTATACACATACATACAACAAGTAAATTTGCTGTAGGTGACATAGTAACATGATAAAAACATGTGGAGAATCTACCCACTGATAGAACTCCAATAACATGTCTAGAGAAGAAGATCTCGAGGCCATCTTCTTTTCAGACGCCTAGGAGGATTATTAGGTAATGAAGGAGAAGCAAGGTTAGAAACAAGTGGATTTGGGTGGTTGAGAAGTTTATTATGGAAGGAACGGTATCTGGTTCTGGCCAAATCGGCAAAATATGGAATATTGAGGTCCTGATGGATGACTTGATTTGTGACAAAGTAAGGGGCATTAAGGATTTTGGACTGTAAGGATTGGATTCTGGAGGAATTTGATGGTTTAGTGGAGCCCCAAAGCTCAACTCCGTACAACATAAATATGATATTTGTAATATACTGTCTCCTTCCTAACCTGCAACATATTCATAAAAATGTAATATAATTAAGATAAATAATTTAATTTCTATCCATTTTTTTCTCAACACATTTTATTTTTCTTAAAAGTCCGACGTTTCGGCCAATCCGGCCATCCTCAGGGACAATCTACTACAAAACAGCTTTTATTATTTGTATGATCCTCAAACATTTCAAAATTATTTAAAATCATTATTTATAATTTATCTTACCTTAATATAATTTTGAAACTGAATGATTTAGAAAATCATATTCATGCAGGCAATTCTGCCCAGATCAAAACAACAGTTTCTATAAAACATTAGGAAAAACATATTTTTTTTTATAAGTATATCCCACATTATGTCTAATTACCTAATTAGTCAATATTCACATTAAAACCGAAATTAAAATTCATTTATAACAGTAACTATTTGTTAAGACTTTATCACAACAATACTTGTAACTTTCCTCCACTCGGTTCAAGCATTAAAATTATTTATTATAACAACATTTTTGTTAATTTTCCTCTTTATTTCATTAGTGAAATTCCCATCAAGGCTAATTCTAATTATCCACATTTAAATTTCTTATATTTTTCATAAAGTAATTTTACTTAAAATCTCTGCCCAGTGTTGGTTCAAATTTCTTGTATCTGTTTTGAAATTCATTTTATAGTTAATATTTTCGGACATGTAAATGGATTCAAGTATTTTTCTTTTTAATGTATTATTTTATTTATGTAAAATCATTGTATTTTTAAAATCAAAAAATTTACTAATGAAATAAAGAGGAAAATTAACAAAAATTTTGTTATAATAAATAATTTTAATGTTTGAACTGAGTGGAGGAAGAATACAAGCATTTTTGTGATAAAGTTTTAACAAATAGTAACTGTGATAAATGAATTTTAATTTTGGTAACATAATATAAATAATAATGTTAAGTAATTTTAAATGGTTGATGATCATACATGTAATAAAAGCTGTTTTGTAGTAGATTGTCCCTGAGGATAGCCGGATTGGCCGAAACGTCGGACTTATAAGAAAATAAAATGTGTTGAGACTAAAATGGATAGAAATTAAATTAATTACTTTAACAAAATTAACCAGCCTCAAGAAAATGTTTAAGATTATAAATTATGTAATATAATGTTCGTTAGTTGTCAGGTAAGATTTCCTTAGTTCTTCACGGATATATATACACCTTTTTTTGTCTTACAAGACAATGTAATATGTAATCAAATAACCTAGACATAAAAAAAAAAACTTATCAGACAAATAATTTAAGCGTAAATGTATAATTTTAACTAAATTAATATGATAAATTCATGATTTTAAACACCGTTTTGTCCATAACCGAAAGTGGTTCAGAAATAATTGAATAAACACTACAAGGTTAAACGAGAGTCATGTTCGACGTCCATTTTGATGGAAGCTATACAGTTCCTGTTAGTGCTAACAATTTATCATAAAATAACTACTAAAATTAGTTCATTTGTTTTAAAACTTTAGTGGTATTCATGATCTTGTGTTAAATGTAAAATGTTTTACCATGTTAAGTGTTATAAGTATAGGATTGTGAGCAGTCTTATTTAAAAATCATGTTAAATGCTAAACGTATAACATCTCCTAGCGGATTTTCTGAGCAACTTGCTTCATAACCTTTTCTTCCAAAACTTCATGTGATTGTTTAGTTTTAAGTTTTGATTAAAGTAATTTATTACAACATGCCTATTGTGGAAATTGTGTGAAAGTTTAACCTTGATTGATATTTAACATTGATTGATTTTTAACATTGATTGATTTTTGATATTTAACATTGATTGATTAAAGCTTAATGTTGAACTTCTAGCTTGTGAGGAAGAAAATCAAGATGAGTTAATCGACAGTTGTCAGTACTGTATTATTATTATTGTCATCCATTGCTTTATTAATTTTTAAAACATCATAAACAATATTAATAAATAATGAAAACACAAAGTACGAGCAAGTAACCTAACACGACAACCAATAAAATGACGTGCTCAGCTGGTCTGTTGCGTGACGTCATTGTTATGTATTGTCATATGTTATATCGTTTTAACATGCTAAAAGAAGGAAATATTTCTTTATTTAACATGAGTTTCTACATTTAAATTGTTAAACTAAAGATCATGCTAAACCCCTATCCCCTAGTGTTTCATTTGCTGTACATGAGTCCAGTGGTATCAGATAATATATATCAGAATCAAATAAACTCTATTCATTTCACCGAACTTCCTTTACTAAACTTTTCTCATTTCAGACTTTAGAAATTCTTTATTTGTAAATTTGTTTTTTCTTTTATTCAATGTTATAATACGTAGAATTAAAAGAAAAAAAAGGCTTACTATGCAAAATGAGAACGCTACAGACACGATTACATAATTAAAAATATACATAAATATGATATTTTACTTTACCTTACCTACATATGAAATATACAGTAAGGGAAAGTATTGCGATGAAGCAAAGTTCCAAACACAAGTTTTCAAAATATCTTTTGAGGACCCCAAAGTCCAAATAACCAAAAGTCGAATCGCAAAATTGTGTGTGTGTGTCTTTATGAACACTCTAGCTCAAAAAAGGAATGTCATAAGTAACTGAAATTATATATTTTAGGTTAGCATGTACCTGGGATGAGACAGGAACTTAATCGCTAAAACCGACCGACATATAAAGTTAAAGTACCAATTTATAGTGAGATGTAGATAGTTGACCGTAGATTAATGCTTGAAGAAGTTTGTCGGGGGGTGCGGTCAGAAAAGAACAACATAAATAAACAAAACCATATTTATTTATTTTATGCCGACGTTTCGACCTGAGTTTCATCTTCCCTTCCCCTTTACACGCCACAACCCCTGATGAAGACCTAAAACTCAGGTCGAAACGTCGGCATAAAATAAATAAATATGGTTTTGTTTATTTATGTTGTTCTTTTCTGACCGCACCCCCCGACAAACTTCTTCAAATACTACTTTATAGAATTGATTTTTTTTTCTTTCTATTTTATACAAAACAGCTCTTAGGATTAAAATTAAACTTTGGAATTCAATGTAGAATTAAATGTTCTTTAATATGAGCTAGGTCTCTTCCTCATTGGATTAGTTGTTGTTGTTGGTTGGAGCTTTTTGGGCGTAAAACCTGAAGTCATCAACGCCCACGTTTCTCACTTTATAATTCTATTTCAAGATTTGAAATTCTTTAGATAATTGCTAAATAAGTTTAAATAATTACTAATTTTAGAATTTTTGAATAAATATGGCAAATTTTTGGGTTTAGATCTTATTCAAAAGATTATTCCTTTTTAAGAGAATTAAAATCATTTCTATGGTTTTCTGGTCAACATTCAGAGCATCCGAAACAATCGGTCCCACTCCCAATCTACGTAAGTTCATTCATTGAATTAGTAAAACAGGGTTCACCGCCGAGTTTTTATTATGTCTTGTACCAAAGTACTTTTAATTTTTTCTGTAAGAGAAGAAGTTCTCATTGTGAGCAATAATACGCCATAGATAAATAAAAAATATTTAAAGAATTTTATGAATAAATAAAAGAGAATAAAGGAAAAATAAGACATCAAATTCCAAGCCGTGTCCGTCCGATATTTCCCGATTGGATTTCGGCTCAGTTTTCTTTTGTTAAACTGAAGTATTCTTGGCAGAAAAAAAATAATATATATTCGAAAAAACCCTGAAAAATTTTTTATGAGAACAGAAAAAGAAAATTTTGTTGTACATAATATTTCACCTTTCTTGGTCATAAGATTTTTTTTTTTTTTCGAAAATCAAAAAAAGACTTTAGCGCAAGCCCACCATGCCACACATAATTATGAAGTACATACAGTGAAAGCTGAGTTGTAAGCACACTGTAACATTTTTTTTTTAGTTTAAAAAATGTAAAGAATTTTAATTTCGTTTACAGTTAGTTTTATTAATAATATTATAACAGACAGTTTTATTAACAATTTTGAAATGGTTACAATAACCAAATAATGAAATGTACTGCAGAACATGAGGGAGACAGTGGTGGAATCCACTTGCGTTCAAGTGAATTATATTGTCAGGCAAGGAGTTCTCTCATCCAACTCCTCTTCAGGGTGCGACGTACGGAATGCCATCTGTCATCTGTTGAACAGATTTATTGAAATGTCCAAGCAATTTGTCCTGAAACCGTTTGTAACTCATACGAATGAGGTTCTTTATAGTCGGAATGCGTAGGGCGGTGTGTGAACGGTCTCGCTGGAAACGTAGAGTCCTGAGTTCGTTGGTGGGTTTGCATTTTCTGAATGTACGTACTTGCAGGTATATAAAGTAGACAAGCGTTTACTTTACATTGTAGAAATTGTCGAGTACAATTTTAAGTTAATAATATCTTTGTATCAATAAGTGGGACTGGATAGCTCTTTGGTAAGGCACTGTGCTACAAACTCTAAGGACCCGGGTTCAAATTCAACTGTGGAAGATAATTATTTTCTGTTTCACTATAGCTGGGAGCCATCTCTGTGGGTTCGGGAGCCTCATAAAGTGGGTACTCTTAATTGAGTAAAAATCTGGATTCTGACCAAATAACCTCCTTGCACAACCTTTGGTCTAGTAACAATCCTTGATACTGAACTCTTAGCCCTTAATGGGTTGTAGCAGTACAGATTTCTTTGTATTAATAAAACTTCCAAATTTTATTAATAAAACATCCTTTTGACAGTATTTTAATTAATTAAATTTTTGTTTGATAATTTGCATTCAGATAAATTAATTCTAAATATATTGAAGGAAAAAAAACAACAAAGTATGATAAAATGTAATCTTTTTTATCTTTTTTTATTTTGGCTCACATGAAACTAGAGATTTATCTTTTGATTGAAAGGTGAGATACATTGTAGGGATGTACTGTTTCTTGAATAACAGTTGTTTAAGGAAGTGATTTGTTGTTTATTTCGTTTATAAATAGATAATTATCAGTCAGATTCGAAACCTGGTCCTTGGAGTTAGTAGCACAGCGTCTTACTCACTGAGCTACCACACTTTCTAAGGTAAAAATAAATCTTTTTGTTTTCCATGGTTGTTATTACAACAGTTAGATTTTACATTCACTAATCTAATATGAAAGTAAGGAGAAGTATTGCGATCTTGAAATAGCTGTTTCAAAACGCGAAATGATTAATTTCATTCCTGAAGAAGGATGCACTAAATAGTGTGATTAAAAAAGACTCATTTACATAAAAATAATAAGGCCTTTCAGGACAGAATCGAGCTTTGGGGTTCTACTAAACTTTTGAATTCCTCTCATATCCAATCCTTAGAATCCTAAATCTTTAATGCTCCTTTGTCACAAATCAAGCCATCCATCAGGACCTCAATATTCCATACGTTGCCGATGCACCAGAACCCGAAACCAATCCTTGCATTATAAACTTCCTAATCACCCAAACCCATTTGTTTCTAACCTGGCTTCTCCTTCATTACCTGATAATCATCCCAGGCGTCTGAAAAGAAGATGGCCTCGAGCCTTATCTAGAAATTTTATAGTAGTACAAGAGCCCAAGTGGAGAAAAAAGGCAGTTATCTCACCCCAATTTTTAATTACTTTAATGAAAAATATGTATAATTAATAGTCAAAACTGATGAGTCTGCCAAGTATAGATAGGGAGATTGAAAAATGGCGGCTGTTTCAAAACCAACACAAAAAACATTGATTTTTCATTCGGAGCTCTATATCTTAAAAAGTAGGAACGACACAAGAAAACCTAAGAGAACGTCACTTAAAGAAGAGTAATTTTCCTAACGTATGACCCCTAATAGAGTTAATTACGTTTAATATTTTTCGAGATTTAGCTTTTTAAAAAGCAACATTTCATAAAAATGTTGTATGGGACGTACTAAAAGATCAGTAGTTAGTGAATTTATTTTGAAAAATTTATATCTCAAAAACCATTTGACCTACAAATGTCTATTAGGACTCAAATTAAAGCTAGTTCAATGTGTGTCATGCAGACATATGTGCGTCTTATGGATCTAGAGATATATCTTTTCGAAAATCCAACATTTTATATGAACAACTAGAAATTAACATTTTGTGAGTTTATTTTGTCAAATATCATAAAAACTACTACTCCCACAAGGATAAACATAATAAACTATTTTGTAGTAAATTTAACTAGCTTCAATTTGAGCGCTGGCAGACATCTATACGTCCAATGGTTTCTGAAATAAAATTTTTCATAAATCAAACTTATTGTCCGAACAACTATAAATAAATTTATTTTAGCAAATATCATGAGAACTACTATTCCTACAAAGGTAAAGGTCATAAGCTTCTTTATAGTCCATTAAACTAGCTTTAATTTGAGTGCTTATAGACATCTGAACGTCACATAGTTCCTGAGATGTATATTTCTTAAAATAAATTAACTAACTACTAATCTTTCAGTAGATTTTTAAGAAATTTTGTTTTTTTAAAAAGCTATATCTCGAGAGCTATTGCACGTAAATAGCTACTTTAGGGCTAATATTTCAGAAAATTTACTCTTCTTTAAATAATGTTCTCTTAGATTTTCTAATGTTGTTGGTAGTTTTTAAGATATAGAGCTCCGAATGAAAAATCAATGTTTTTTTAAGGTTTTGAAACAGCCGCCATTTTTTAATACCCCTACCTATACTTAGCAGACTCATCAATTTTGACTATTAATTATACATAGTTTTCATTGAAGTAATCAAAACTTGGGGTGACTGCCTTTTTTTCTTACCAGCTCTTGTACTATAGGAGTTCTAAGAATGGGTAGATTCTCCACATGTCATGGCAAAGTATAGCTAACATAAAATTTACTTGTATATATGTGTTTAATACAGATTTAAATATAAATAAATAAATTTAAAAAAGAAAAATAATATTCCACAGGTATGATTCCTTTTTTTTTAAATATTGAAATAAAACTCTCAAGGTCTAGAAAGCTTTTCATAGACTTTAATTAAAATATACTAAAGAAAAATAAAAGATATTTGTGAATTAATTAATGAGGAATTGAGGAAGTATCGCTTACTGGCTACAGACACAGTAACCGACTGACCCTCAACGCCGTGACCAAGCGATCGCGGTGCCCTACTCTCTCGGCCACTTCCTTAGTCTAATCGATTTCCTACAGTCTGTTCGGCTCACCGTATGCTAATCTTGTCCGCTCCTCGAGAGCAAAAAGTTATCTGGGAAACTCATAGCACGCATCTTCTGTGGGATCTCTGGGGAAATGGCGAGTCGAATCCTAAAACGAGAAAGTAGAAGTATAGACCACAATGATGGGAATCCGGTGTCATTACTTGATCGATAAGGCCGTGAAAAACATATCGAGTTTAAAGAGTAAGGAATTTACAGCGTACGAGAGAAAGATTACATATAAGGTAACTTATATAAAATGACATAAGTACAAATACATGTTAGGCGATTGCTAAAACAAGAGCTAGAAACATTATTCTACTTACCCAAAACAATAGAATAGAATAAAAGTCCCTTTCCACAGTTATAATGAATCTAACAGTGTACTTTTATATATTATTGAAAGAATCTTGAAAAGTTATTATTATAAACAAAAACTAATCATTTGGAAACAAAAACAAAACATTTCTTATAACCTTGTTATGGTAGTTCACCTAGGGACCGCTAGGAGTGCTCGAATATATACTTTAAGACATTCTGTTTATATTTTCTTTTTCTTTTTTTTTATTCTGTATTCATTGGTTGTTATCTTGTTCTGTTCTTAGCCCTGATGAAGGCTTGAAATTCTAGCCGAAACGTTGGCTCGATTTAAATAGGTTACTTCAACTAGCAGTTATTTAAATTATGAATATAATTCATATACTAATATGTCATAAATTGCAATTTCAACAAACGTGTAGAACACACGACATTCATCTAGCTTTAATAGACATCTATACGTCTAATGGTTCCTGAGTAAAGATTTCTCAAAATTAATTCACTAACTACTGATTTTTCGTAATGAAATGTTGCTTTTTAAAACAACTGTATATCGGGAACTAGTCACCGTATTACAGCTCTATTAAAGCTTATATTTTATCAAATTTACTCTACTTTAAATGATGTTCTCTTAGGTTTTCTAGTGTTGTAGCTGATTTGAAAGATATAGAGCTTTGAATGAAAAAATTTTTTTTTTTTAACACTTAGTCATTATTGTAACATATTTTTTAATTCGGAATTTCGCCGTTCTCGGCACAGAAACCTCTTGGCGGTAAGGTTTCAAGCTACCAGGTTCGTTTTATGTTTTATTCCCCTTTCTTTTCTCAATTTTCCTTACCCACGTTATTAGTTGTGTTCACCAAATATTATTATTGATGTTTTCATAATATTTTTTTTTTCTATTCATTTCTTTTGTTAAACTTTACTTATATATCTTATTTTACGTACTTATTCAATTACTTATGTATATATTTTATTTTCCACTTCTCTCATCACTTTATTTTATTAATTCCATTCTGTAAAATTATTTACTTTAAGTCATTCTGTTTATATTTTCTTTTTTTTTATTCTGTATTCATAGGTTGTTATCTTGTTGTTTTTAGTCCTGACGAAGGCTTGAAATTCTGGGCCGAAACGTTGGCACGATTAAATAAGTTACACCACTTATTTGTGTTTCATTTTGACCGCACCCCCAACCATCTTCTCGCTCGAACTTTTTTTTTTTCAAATGTTCTTAAGTGCTGTTATTTTTTACTAACGAACATTTTGGAATAAACGCCCAGCACTACTAAATAATATTTCAGACGTTTTATATGAAGGACATAATAATATGAATAATATAAACATGTGTTTTGATTAAGATTTAATGTTCTCATTAACTTAGTTGTGTTTTATTTTGACCGCACCCCCAACCATCTTCTCGTATATTTTTTTTTTAACGGACAGCCACCATTTTTTATTTCCCCTATCTATAATTAGCAGACTCATCAATACTGACTAGTAATTATACATAATTTTCATTAAATTAATCAAACATTGGGGTAAGATAACTGAATTTTGTCTTCTCTAGGGCTTTTGAACTATTATAAGGAGTCATACAAAGGTAGTTTATAATAAGTATGGTTTACAGAAACCAAATGAAGGAAGCCCTTTCCAATGCATTAATATTGGTTTTCTGATATGGATTCAAAACTGCAGAGCAATTTTATAAAATTAGGTCTATGGACAGATAGAGTTGTAGTAGAGTATGTGTAGATTTATAATTTATTGTAGTTTTGTTGATGTAACCAAGAGTCTTATGGTTTTTTTAAAATTATGTATGAAATCTGATTTTTAAAATTAAATTACTACATCTGGACTAACGACTGACATGGAATCCTCATACAAGACTGAAAAGACAGGAAACTGCTCGTCGATTCCGACTATTACAACATTTACTAGACAAACGGTCCAAACTTCCAATCCATTACAAAAGACTGATCTACATGACTATTATAAGGCCTATCTGGACATACGGAATTGAGCTATGGGGCACAACTAAACCACATAATTCCTCTCGAATCCTTACAGTCCAAAATCCTTCGTAAAATCCTTAATGCTCCTTACTTTGTCACAATTCAAATCAAACATCTGGACCTCAATGTCCCCTATGTTGCCGATTTGGCCAGAACCAGATACCAATCCTTCCACGATAAACTGCTCAACCACCCAAACCAACTCGTTTCTAACCTGGCTTCTCCTTCACTACCTAATAATTTTCCCAGGCGTCTGAAAAGAAGATGGCCTCTAGATCTTCTCCTTTAGAAGTGTTTTTGAAGTTCTATCAATAGGTAGATTGTCCACATGTTTGTATCATGTCATAATATCACTTACAGCAAATTTACTTTATGTATATATATGTATACAGTTGTAAATAACAATAAATAAATTATTAAAAAAAAAAAATTGAATTACAACAAAAAATATGTCTAAATCTTTAATCATAAGGTTTATTTAGTCAAAAACTAAGGTTTAATTTGCAAAAGTAAAGTCTTGGGGCTAGAAATGGTCACTAGCATTTAATCATTGCCTCAAGGGAATTATTTAAGAACTTAGATACAAGGCCTTCAGGTAAATTCACCAGGTTTGAGATCTGGGTTCTGAGGTTGACTTGTTGGATACCTCGTGAATTTGACAAGTTCGAAGGTTATCTCAAACCTTAGGCAACTAATTCGATGCTGTGGGTGTTTCACAAATTTCCACGACAGCTAAAAGCATGAAGATCTATCCTTGAGCCAGTGGTTTCAAATTCGTTCACTGAGGGCAGCTTGCACCATCTCAAGTTAAACTTTAGATAGAGATTTCTTAAATCTCGGGTAAAATAATTAATTATCAGTTGCAGTAGAAAATTTAACCTTCAAATCTGGCGGTAAACTTTATTGTATCACAACATACAATAAGTAACACGGTATCTAATATAAAGAATACAAAAAAGAAAGAAATCTAAAGAGCAACTGAAGGATACAATGAAACAAAATAATATAAGAATGCGATAAAAATCAAGATAATATCTAAAGGATATTATAAAAAAAATGATTTAAGAATACGATTAAAATAAGGATCAGATCTAAAGGATACAATAAAACAAAATAATATAAGAATACGATAAAAATAAGGATCAGATATAAAGGATATTATAAACCAAAATAATATAAGAATACGTTAAAAATAAGGATCAGATCTAAAGGATACAATAAACCAAAATAATATAAGAATACGATAAAAATAAGGATCAGATGTAAAGGATAAAATAAAACAAAATAATATAAGAATACGATAAAATTAAGGATCAGATCTAAAGGATACAAAAAAAAAATAAGAATACGATAAGAATAAGGATCAGATCTAAAGGATACAATAAAACAAAATAATATAAGATACGATAAAAATAAGGATCAGATATAAAGGATACAATAAAACAAAATAATATAAGAATACGAAAAAAATAAGGATCAGATGTAAAGGATAAAATAAAACAAAAGGATTTAAGAATACGATAGAAATAAAGATCAGAAGTAAAGGATATAATAAAACAAAATAATATAAGAATACGATAAAAATAAGGATCAGATCTAAAGGATACAAAAAAAAAATGAGGATACGATAAGAATAAGGATCAGATCTAAAGGATACAATAAAACAAAATAATATAAGATACGATAAAAATAAGGATCAGATCTAAAGGATACAATAAAACAAAATACTATAAAAATAAGAATCAGATCTAAAGGATACAAAAAAAAAAATGAGAATACGATAAGAATAAGGATCAGATCTAAGGCATACAATAAAACAAAATAATATAAGATACGATAAAAATAAGGATCAGATCTAAGTAATACAATAAAAAAAAAAAAAATGATTTAGGAATACGACAAAAATAAGGATCATACTATATTTAAATAAATGATATATATAATTAAACACACACACATGTTGAACTTAAATTTAATCGTAATATATATCTAAGATAAGATAAACAACAGGCAGATATGGTCATTTGGTGAACTAAAATAAGTTATTAAAAATCATAGAAGAAAGAAAGTATCCAGTCAAATGATATTTTTAGTTTTCTTTGTGAATGATGTATTTATCAGTTATTTTGGTAAAGGACAGCTATGGTGTAATATAGTATGAACTATGTTTCCCAAATGTTACAGGAGGGGGAGGGGTCGATAAATTCAGATTTTTTTCTTCATTTTTTAAATAAGTTTTTTCTAATAAATTACTGTTCATAAATCTTATGATAGTTTTGTAAAAGAAAAATAGTTCAGGTTGTAAAGTGGGCTTTTGTACTTTATTACAGCAATGCGTTATCGTTTCCAAGGTTCGATACTGATATTGCATATGCTATTGACGAATGCCGAACATCTACTGACTAAACTTGCAAACTTTCTCTATTTGATTATATCAATGCAAAACAAATTAATCGATATTTTCATAACAGAGATGGCTTGGTTAATTCAAGTTAATGGATAAAGTTTTCTCATTTATAATTAATTGGATAACGTTGCCCCCACATATCTGGGTCGGGGCGAGCCCCTAGGGGCCTCCATCCCAACTTGAAGTCCCAAGTCGTCCATCAGAGCCCATGAATAATAGCCTATTAATGAGATGGCCAGTGGTACACTTGGTATACTCCTACTTACATCTTTCCTGTCAGCTATCATAGAGACGATTCAGTGGCGTCCAATCAATATATCCACCGTTAGAATGTTATTAATTATTATTATTATTTTATGGGCAACAGACCATGGAGACCTAAGCCATATTAGAAAAAACATCGCGAGTTTCTTGACGTGTTTTTTTTCGCAGGGTGGGTTCGTCGCTCACACGCCTATTTTTTGACAGTCCCACCCATTGACTAACGGGCTTCACAAATGCCCAGGGGGAGGTCAGTGAGAGTTTTGCATTAGTGCTTGAGAAAGCCCGAGTGGGACCGGGATTCGATCTGACAACCTGTGGGTTGGTATACTGGCACGTTACCACGCTGCAACCGCTGCCCTCTTGCTTGGAAAGTTATCAATGAAGGATTATATAGGTAAGATAGTGTTCAAGATTTTATTTACTTCATTTTAAGTATTTCCCTCAGTTGTTTTCTTATTTAACTCAGTTATCCAGCTATGTTTATTTATGATGTGTACATATAATTTTATTTTTATCCATTTTAAATTATATTTAATTATTTTATTGTTTATATAATTATTATTATTTATTTATTTTTAGCTGAAGTTATATCTCTAAGTCTATATCTCAGGACCTATGTGACGTACAGATGTCTATCATCACTCAAATTAAAGGTACTTTAATGGACTATAAAGAAGTTTCTGACCTTTACCTTCGTAGGAATAGTAGTTTTCATGATATTTCCTGTAATAAATTGATTTATAATTGTTCGGACAAATTTTCATTTGCCAAATTTATATTTATATTTGAATATTATCAAACCCTTACGAATGGGACGTGACGGCCGTGCGGGTTCCAGTGCACTAGGTTCGGAACGTTGTGGGTTCGATTCCCACCTGAGGCAGTTAAACATTCATTTTTCGGCGGTCCCGAAGAATGAATCTAGATCAAAAAGGACCGCTAGGACCACCACTTACCGGACTCGTTCTCCCCACCAAATACCAGTACCAGTAATAAATTATAACATCAAATTTTGATTTATCTTTAGTTATATATTTATCAATCACTCACAGCCTCCCCCCGGGCATTTGTGAGGCCCCCTCAATGAGGCCAACCCACTTAAAAATGTTTATTTATTCATGGTTGTTATCTTTTTTTTATTTTTTAGCCCTGACAAAGGGTTGAAATTCAGGTCAAAACGTCGGCACAAATTAAAACTTTTTTTAATTTCTGTTTTTGGCTTACCGCACCCCCAATTATCTTCTTATATTAATTTACGGTCAACTAATTACATTACATGCTGTGTGTGCAGGTAGCTTCTCTAAATGTGTTTTATTACGAGGGACCGATAGCACACCAGCTGTGTAATATAAAATAAAAATACATCATTAAGTTAAACAACATTTATTCCAAAAATATAACATGAAATCCTTTTATTAGGTTCAGTAATGAAGAAAAGAATATAATTATAGATAAAATGAAATAAAAGAATAATAAAAATAAATTTTTAAGAAGCACTACAAGATAATGAATTTTCCTGCAAGCATGACCTTTACTGTTGTACAGAATGATAACACTTAAAACAATCGGCCAAATATAATCCTACACGAAACCAATATCAAATTTTATTTTTACACACTTCTAATTTTGTTTTAATACTGACTGATAATTGCAATTCAAGATCATTGCACACACACGGTGTGCAGTAGGTCTTTTTGGATGGGAAATGCATTGTGTGTGACAATTGGTCTCGAATGGGTTAATCAACTAATTTCTACTTAATTCATTGTTATGTATATTTCTAAATTTGTTTGTTTATTATTTTCGTTTATTTTAATGTTTCTTTAAGTGATTGTTATCTTTTTTTTGTTTTGTATTTTAGCCATGATGAAGGCCTGAAATTAATGTCGAAACGTCGGCATAAATAAATAAGTTTTTGTTTATTTGAGCTTAATGCTGGCCGCACCCCAGAACATCTCCTCATATATAATAAGAGTCTATCTGAGGCCATTAACCTGAATATAAATTGCATATATTTAGTTCAAATGTATACCCGGTATAATTTCCTTCTATTCACTATCTTCTAGAGGTACCCGGTAGGACGCAGAACTTTACAATAACTAATTTTAGTTATAAGTAATTGGTTAGGATAACTATAACGGAATGTTAGTTAAACCTTATCTTTGCTGGAGGTAAGTTGAAGAAGAGAAGTACCCCAGCTATCTCTGCCCTATGCAGTTCCTGACAGCTCCCTTGCTATATCCAGAAGCGCGGGCATTGTTCTCTCCCGACTGTTCTCTCTGATAACATTGACAGTTCGATTGTTATTCATATCGCTGGCCCCAGAAGATATATTATCGATAGTCTTTGTTCCAGTGAACCTTGGTTTAGCTGATATTTATTTCAATGTTGATTACTGCAGCCCGGATTTTCGTATAATTGCATCTTTTGTTCCTTCGCTTCAACTTCAGCTAGAACGCCGAAAAAATTAGAATCATTACATTATATTGATACTATTTTTAAATATGAAGGTGGATGAGGTCAAAAAGAAACAAAAATAGTTAATAACTATTTATTTTCCGACCACTTCCGGGCTAAAAAAAGATACAAAAAAAATTAAGAACATACTGAAATAGTAAGTTAATAAGTCGCAAAAAAATAAATTAAGGTATGGTTAATACTATGTAAAAATAAATAAAAAGAAAATTATATACGAATAAAAGGAAGGAAGAAATAAAATAAATATCAGAATATCAGGGTTGAGGTAAAAAAATAAATAGTTTTCAACTATTTAATGTCTGACGTTTCGCCCTACTTTGCAGGGTTTCATCAGGGCTAGAAAGATACAAAAACAAGTAAGAATATTACAATAAGATACAATAAGGTAAATTAAGGTAGGATAAATATTATGTAAAAATTAAGTGATAAGAAAATTATATGTAAATAAAAGGAAGGGAGACATAAGATAGTATTAATATAAAATAAATTTATATAAAAAATGATATGAATGAAAAATTTTAACCATCGTAAGTATAAAAATTAAAAATTACGTAAAATATACAGTGAAAAAAGTACAGGAGACGTATATAAACAAAAAAAACAGAGACCCTCCAAGCTTCCGATTTATTGTCTGTGTGTTTAATCATCGATACAATATTTGAACAGAGGTATCGAAAAACAATAGTAGCGGATGAAAAGTGAGGATAATCCAAAAGTATCGATAGGCGGAGAGCATCGGATAAAATAAGTGGAGTCACCCCGAATAAAATAAATATCGTATCAAATGCCTAAATATTGGTATTGCAAGTATCGAACCAAAAACTCGATACCTTTGAAGTATAGTGTTGATGTTGATGTCACAAGTATCAAATAAAAAGTATCAATATCACAGAGGATCACATCATAAACATTGAAACATCCTAATAAAGTGCCGTCTTTAACACAAGTATCTAAATAACAAGTTTTTTCATGAACTTCATAATTTCCAGACCTGCATTCAAAGTATATTCCAGTGATTACCTAAAATGTTTTATGTCATTTACAGAGCATCGCACAAATTTTAAACATTATTTATTTGTTCCGTCGTGCCAATCAAATGTCACTTTCCTAATTGAATTGATTCTTGCATTTCAAAATATTCAGTTTCAAAGCACGGAACATATTATTTTCCAGTTAAGGCATATTATCTGTCAGACAGATGTTGTACGTACTGCTTGTGACGTGTAAGAACTAAAAGATAGCCATACATGACACAGGTTTCACAATAAACAGTTTCATGTCCCAACCCTTGACACATAAACTGTTTTTTGATGGAATATAGATTACCAGAGAGATTAATGTCGCCTTATTCACAATTAATCTATCAACATTTGGGAATCAAATTTTATAAATCGAAATCAATGAAATTCTGTCAGTGAGTTCATATTGTAAGTTAGCCTATGGTAAAAGTAATAGTAATATTTTGTTGCAGTGACTGCTATTGTTGAAATGTCTAATTTCTTAAGTACATTATTTTTAAAAATAACGGAGTGCGCGGTGGCACCGTGGTAAGGCACGATGATACTAACTCCAAGGACCCAGGCTCGAATCCGGCAGGGCATAAAATTGTTTTCTTTTACACAGAAGCCGTGAGTCAACTCCTGTGGGTTCTGGAGCCCTTCATAGGTTGTAGCGGTACAGTTTTTAATTTTTAATTATAGAATTACATTATATAATATATAATATAAATCCATGTTATAATCCAATTTAATAATATAATGCCACAATACAACATTATTTCCACCACACAATATTATTTTATCCCTGAATGGAATATGGTCCAGGTGCGGTAAAAAAAAAAAAATATTAAAAGGATTTAGTGAATGACATAAATTCTTCCTTATTAAAAAATAAATAGTTTATTTCATATCATCAGCAACGTTTCGGGAGATTTCCCCCATCTTCAGGCTGCTAAAAAAAAAATTCAACCAAACCATAAACATGTGCTTACAACAACACTCATATATCATAT
>NW_027111267.1:153781-154230 GCF_000696795.3 Halyomorpha halys | reverse complement strand
CGTTGCTGATGATATGAAATAAACTATTGTTTTTTAATAAGGAAGAATTTATGTCATTCACTAAATCCTTTTAATTCCATAAGATTCTTCCAGCATAAAGGATTATTAAATTTAAAAAAATATTTTTTTTTTTCCCGCACCCGGACCATATTCCATTCATCTATACACACGGTCAATCAATAATCTTCCATTATTTTATCCCGTCCGAATTAGAACCATTGCAATTCCGAGTTTAATAGGACGAACGATCCTATTTGTTGAGGCTCATAGTTTTATCGAGATTTGTTTTATTACTTTATTATTTAGTAAGTTGGTTAAGGGTAACTCAATTTGAAAATTATCTTTTATTAACCTTATAAACCTTTTTGAGGAGGAACCTCACGCACTCTCACCTGATCAGTAAACTGCCACCTCCAACGTGCAAATATTGTCAGTCCATTCTTACGATT